>NC_072781.1:15178241-15308241 GCF_022539595.1 Amphiprion ocellaris | reverse complement strand
GCCTTCTTTGTGGTGGTCTTTCTGTGTGCTACACACCAAGCCCTTCCCTCCTCTCACATTACGTAGTAACACATACAAGAGGCCTCATATTGATCTGCAGTGATTAATCATCCTCATACAGTGTAACACATTCAAGAAAAGACCACACCTTCATACTGTATATATACCAGGGATGGAACTAACTGACATCTGCTGCAGTTCTATTTACTATCAATATCTCCCTTATGCGCAACAATTTCATTTTGTTGCATTAAATTCCGGGATCATAATGATATTCTTGTTCTCATTTCAGTCCAGATTATGTATGTGGAAAAATGTGCAAGATTTATTAGCCTCCTCCTCCTCCGGCTCACTCACACAGATTCATAAACTGTTAGCAGAGCTGCTTTGAGGGTGGATTTAGGCTACTGCCAGCCCAGTGTTGTTCAGCCAAAGAAAAAGCCAGGAAATGGGGTTATTTTAAGAGCTGTGTGCAAAGTGACAAACTGTATTACATCTTGTTATGTTAAATTTTCTATCTGACTAAACAAATGCCTAATTTGCATACAGTACATGAGCAGTACACAGCAGTTTCTGTCAGACGTACACCCACACCCTGTCAGATGAACTCAACTACTCCGAACATTTCTCCAAAAATGTTTTGGATCTCAAAACATGAGCCACATATGTGTTCTTTAATCACAATTTCCCTACAGTCTTTTCACATAGACCATAGCAACTACAGGAACACCTCTTGGAATACAATGACGCACCCCTGGTTAGCAATCACAGCTGTGAGCGGACCGCCGCTGCCGCTTTTAGCTCTGTTGTTACGGCTGAACCTGAACACAAAATGACACAGCAATTTAAAAACCTCTTCTTCCTCCGAACACATCCTTTTAACTTCAGACACACCGCGGGGAAATTATGGGTGCCAAGAATGGCTTAAAGTGAGTCCGTGTGTGTGCGCGTGTAAGTACCGACACCAGCACTGAGGAATAATGTTGCTGACATAATTCCCATTTCACGGTGCCCTTCCGGGGGTACTGGAAACCTCTGTCATTTATCGCCACAATGACGGCATCCATCTATGCGGTAATGTGCTGTCCCGGGTCACGGCTACGGACCAAATAATGCTGGTAGTCACACACTAGTCATTCATGAAGTTGCTCAAGGATAAACAGGTTCATCTACATCTCAGTCCATGCCAATAGAGCATCTGGGGCACCGCTGCATGCATGCATCTAAATGACATTTTAATATGATAGCATCAGACATGCTTAAAACCTTTGTAGAGGCTAAGCCAATACTTGAAGCCCCTGAGGTGCTTCACCAGGACTTAAATAATTGATGCGCCAACAAACTTTACCGCATCTGATGAAGAGAGCCCAACACAATAGCTTGCGTTTCAATAATCTGTCTATTTATTGCTTCAAAGTAATTGTAATCCAGCATTCTTCATCTCAAACAAACAATTCACCATGACCGGCTTCTTCAGCGGTCAAAACTGTTTTACCTTCCAGGTGGAACACCTGCCCAGACAAGGATTGGTTCCTACTTATAATGCAGCGCCCACTGGCTCCTACAACCTTTTTTCATGTCCAGTTCCATTCTTTTAATTTAATTTACTGGTAGAAGTAATACAGTAAGGATAGATTTACAATCAAAGTCACCGGGATCACTTTTCCAGTGACTGAATCGTTTGATAGGCGAGGTGAGGGTCAAGGAGTAGAGGTGGTGCTCCATCATGTTACCATCACAGACCAAGCTGGGAGAGGAGCGTATGGTTAAGATGAAGCCAACAGGAGGTCACAGTATGGAGAATACACTATGTGACAGATCAATAAGAAGACAGTCTGGAGGACAGGATAGACGGGGCATTGAACGCATCCCATCTTTATCCAAGAGGTGTACCCCTACAACTCGATTTATACAAAGTCAAAATTCCTCATCACTGAGCATCAATGCATAACACAGGGATGAATATGTTCCCATCTCCACCACCCACGAGCCACCTTCTCTTTTAGTTGTAAATTGAGCCTTTAGAGAACAGAGTTTGCAGTATATCACATACAGTCAGCTGTGACACCCCGCTGACTCAACTTTGAGGAGTTTGTTAGAGAAGGCGAATGAGGTTTATGAGCTATTAAATTGAAAATGCACCACATCTACTATCTTTTCACCTGCTGGAAGGAACGTGTGCGGACAATGATCTCATTCGTTAACCCACTGAGATGAGTTTTATTTTTGTATCCTTGTGTTTCTGGGTTTTATTACCCTTTTATAGCACATTTAGATACTGCTGAGTGGGATAGTTTAAAAATTCTCTCTTGCTGCTCTTATTTCCAGTAATGTGCAGCATTCTCTATTTTTTCTACCATATATTTAAATAACAACTAAAGTGCATGAAAGCACCATTTTCCAAATGGTTATTTGGAAACTTAGATGTAAGCATTTTTAACACACAAAAGGAAGCAACTTAAAATTTATAGAATCAGAAACCTTTTCAAGCATTGGTTTGGATTCCTGTCTTGTCAAGTGATGACAAATATTGTTTTAATAAACAAAATCTTCAATACATTATTAACCTACTTTGACTGATTAATTGTGTGTTCACTGTGGATTTCCCAGAATCGAACTTGATGTTTTCCATTTTTCAGGCCAACAATTCAAACCCCAAGGAGAGTCAGCTCACAGTGATATAAAAGAAATAAACTCAGCAAACAACATTCTTCAGAAGTCTGAGCCAAAAAAAGGTTGGTGTTTTCTCTTGATAAAATCGATGCACAGAAAAAAGTATTAAAAAGTAAAAAATAAATAAATAAATAAAAACCTGCTGCCTCATGTCTTATAGATTATTCAGCTGGGATGAAAAAGGTCATATTTGGGTGCGGTATAGCTGATGTGTCCAGCTTCTATCTCGCTACTGTGCTGGATGTCACCTCCTCTCTCACTATTCTGCTCCAGGGGCGAGCTACTGTCCACTCAGCTCCTCGCGTCTCCCCACTGTGGGGTTAACAAGTACAAAAGCACAGCTGCGCCCGTTTCGAAGCACTCCCAATCTGCTGCATGCACACACCCACGTTCTCCGTCCTCCCACAAATGCAGAGCAAAGAACACACACACCTAGATAAGGTGCACTCAGCGATCGCTACAGAGGAAAGTGGATTTGAGAACAGTGTGACGGTAATCACTGTCATTTTCTTTGCGCCTCAGCACTGACGAGCTTATGTAAGGAAAGGAAATGCTGCCTTTTCTCTCAGCTGTGTTCCTCGCCTGGTAAAAGCCATTAACAGATATGCAATCTGCAGTCACATTCTTGGACGCCACCGTATTAAGTAATCTCCGCTCACACACTGAGAGGGAACCCGTGACAGAGCACAGCTGCACGTAAACCCGAATCTGATCACTCCACTGCAATGCAGAGTTGACAGTGAAAACAACCCTCCCTTGATTAGGCTATTTAAAAACATCAAAACCCAAAATCGGTTACAGCACGATATAAATAATTCCAGCTTAATCTTTCATTCCATTTCAATAAACTGCCTTTCAGGACCTGGACATGCTTTGATGAATTAATTGCAGCTCGTGGCCTGCGTAATCCATGGGATAAGATCTCAGCTGTGAATGAATCCCCCCCGCTTTTTTTTTTTGGACACGTGGGTCGGTTTGATTGTCATACCCACAGCACCCCCCATTCCTGCTCCCCTCCCTGGGACCAACAACACTGGAACCTGATGCATTATTAAACAGAAGTGCAGGCTTTCACGCCTGTGCTTAGAAGTCAGGCAGCACTTGGCCATTGTGCTTCACAATGCTGCTCCTCGAAGGATTCAATCCAGCTGAGGAGCAACATCTGCATTCTCTGGGACGACTGTAAGACCAGAGTACTGCAGAAATTGAAAACAGTGTTTGCACTGATAACTTGGATAGATACTCTATACACATCTAAATACAGAAGGTGTGTATATGTGTGTGTGTGTGTGTGTGTGTGTGTGTGTGGTCAGTTTGCAGGCACAGTAAGGCCCTCTTTGATTGCTCATACACCAGATGGCACTAGCTGCTTGTGTCAGTATTAATTTTAGTCACGCAACACTCAGCCCCTACTGCAGCCGACTAGACAATGGAACCTCTCCTTGCGCTCTTTATTTTTCCATCACCCTTCCCAAATTTAGCTTTTCTTCTCTTGAAAACCACTGAGAATTGTAGACAAGCATCTGAGGAACGTATTCAAATCCAGCCTCACCCATGCACAGGAAGCACACACCGATCTCGGTGATCTGCGTCGATTAAGCGATCAAGAGTGTGAAAAGGTGGAGGTCTGTAGCTCCTTCACATCACACACACCAATCAATGCTGCTGAATAAGCAGTGATCAGTTCCTACCCTCCTTTTTGTTGCATCTTCCCATCTCCACCAGTGTACTGGGAATCCTTCCTCTCCATCCACAGGGTCTATACTTCCCATCATTATAGTTATGCTGTTGGCGAGGACACCTCTGAGAGCAGAGCTACATTTTGCAAAAACATTACCTATTTTCTGGATGCATTAATTATAGCGGAAAATAAAACTGTTGTTTTGAATTGAGAGGAAAAGTACCTCCCATTTGTTCTCTCTAAGACAGCGCAGTGATCCTCTGTGGCCACTATGCTGCTTGTTCCTACTCAAGATGCTTTAGGCAATGGAGGAACAGTGACATTCTACAGAGGCTTGTGCAAATGTCTCGCCACAGGATAGTCTGTCATAATGGCAATATTTCTGCGTGTGGGATGTACAGTTATGGGAAAATAGAAATAGAAATGTACTTTTCCGACATTAAAGCACGCAAACATTTGATCCTCTTTAAACCAGTAGCTATAAATAAAGGTGAGATGCTCAAACATATTACACACAAAATTGATGTTGGAAAATTTTATAATTAAATAAAATTTTAAAAAATGGATGAGTCTAATAGCAAGATATACTTGGCTTTATCACATCACCAATGAAATTAGAATCAGAGACTTGTCAGAGATTTGCCTCCAATAATTAGAAATTGGTTAGGGAGTGACAGGTGGAATCAGCATATTTTAACCTCTGACCTCTGATGTTCTCTTTGCTATTAAAGTGTGTGGATGCAAGTAACGATGATCTCCAACGACTGCTTGTTTGTCCAGAATTGACCGCTTCAGCAAAGTCAGTTAAAGAGCAAGCACTTACTGCAAAAAGAGAGAGAAAAAAAAAAGAGTTCTCCAAGTTCCTTCAGGCATTTCTTGCAGGTGTCAGTGTCAAAGTGCAAGCAGACAGAAAGACATTGTACAAATTTAACTTGCATTGGAGGGGTGCCAGGAAAAAGCTTGAAATCAAATCAACTTTTTACCAATTAACATTTAGGCCAAGGCTTAATTTTGGAATAATGTGCTCTGAAACTGAAGAATCAAAGATAGGATTTTTGGACCACACTCAGTCCACATGTCTGGTACAAACCAGTGTTGTGGTTTGGGTTGGTTTCATTGCCTCAGAGACTGGGCAGCCAGTAGTCATTGATTTATAAAATTCTGCATGATTTCAAAGAGTGCCTGAGGATAATGTGAGGCCATCTGCCTGGGAGTGGAAGTGGAATCAGAAATGGACCTTTCAACAGGATAATCTTAAGCAGACTTGCAAATCCACCAGGGAGGGTTATGGAATAGCCCAGTCAACAAAGGCACTGTCAAACACTTAGCAACTGAAGGAAAATTGCAAGTAAATCAAAATAGACCTAGACATCTATGATTAGCTGCTAAAAGTGACTGGCAATGTTAGTTTCTGATTCCAAGGGTGTAGTTGTTTTTTTGACAGAAGAAGATTGCATCTGTTCATGTTGATATTCAGTAAATGATCACACAAGTCACGTCATTTTGTTGTTCTTCAAATAAGAGAATCACATGCTTACTTGTCTAACTATGTCAAAAAAGAAAACAATTTCCGTGGGATGTGCTTATTTTTTCATATTATCCTAACTGTTCCATTAAAGAGGTACAAAACACAATTTCCTGTGGCAAACATATTCCCTCCAGGATTCAGGGTTCACGATCACTTATCAAAACCTGCACTGAATAAAATATAATGTTCAGTGTATGCATTAGTACTGGGTCATCACCACTTTATCTCTCAACAGTGACGCTTCGGGGTGCAAGATGTTCCACTTTTCCTTCTGCCGCTTCATGTCTCACCGCGCTTTCATCCCCCAAGTTACGTTTGGGCAAATAGCCAGATACACAAACTTAGTACCTTGTCACTCATCTCATAATGGTAGAATAACAGTTTAATCTGTTTGCAGAACAACTTTCAACATCTCGCTGTTGAGGCCACAATCCAAGCGCTGCTGAGCATTTCTTATCCTTCTGTGCACAATAATTTGGAGTTCTGTTTTTTAGAGTAAATTAAAGACACCTGCTCCTCCGCTGTTCCCATAATGCTCTGGTTATATACGATAGTTTAGTGAGCTATGCTGTGGGCTACAATTTGAGATTGTTTTTGGCCCACATTTAGCTACTGGCATTTCCTCTTTGCAATGTACCCATCAATGAACTGACAGCAATCACTGGATACAGAAGAAAACCTAAAAATTTGACAACTCCCAGGTAAGCTCGGGAGCTATGAGGAAAATCATCCTTCTATGATTTCAGATATCTGACATTTAATTCCTTGGAGTAATGCTGTCACAGAGAATCTTAAAATTATGCGTATCATGTCCCTGTGTTCACAACTGACTGAGATGTGATTCGAAGAAGTACACATTTTGACACATAATATGGAAATACCTTATTATCTTCCAAAATCTTTGTGTCACAGCTACAGCTGCAGCTGGAGTAGTTAGCCACAGTGATAGACAGGACAAACTACAATACCTGACTTTACATTCTTTGCAGAACATAAGCATGTACATGTCGCTTTCCCTCAGCAGTGTTTTTGTCTTATGTTTCCTCCTCAAGTCTTCCGGGCACCTAGGCAGGGAGCCTCACAGCTTGAAAACTGCAAAATCCAACCATTAGACTAATCAGTCATTGAAATAATTGGCATTAATAGCTCTGAATTTAAGCTTTCAACACCATTATCTCTCCATACTCCTTTGCAACTGCAGTTACATGAATGCTAATCAACAGCATTCATCCTCAACCCTAAAGTCTTGACTATTTGAAAAGGTAAAAGAGACTCAATGCTTTCACTGGGCCTGTTCAGGTGAGGGCCTGTCTAATTAAATGTCAGCTGAGACAAAACACAAAGTGAAACTCAACAATGAAAATGTCAATTTAAGTTTCCAAGCAGCCAGGCGGTTATTAATCTAGGCTGAGCTTGCTGGGGTTTTTTTTCCCCATACTGTTTGACTAATACGACAGACCGGCGTGTTAACCTGCAGTCAGTGAAACGATCCACCTGGTCAGATAGATAATAAAGTCTCCTCCTGCATACTGACAACCAAAAGAGGATCTGAGGAGGTTGCAATAACACATCATTATTTAGGTGCTTCCATAAATGGTTAAAAACCGCTATTAGAGTGTTTTACTAGTACTCCCTTGATGCAGTGCTGACCCTGAACACTTGTGTCTCTGCTCTCTGAGTGCATGTGAGGTGACATTCAGGGCAGCGTACTGTATCTCACAAGCTGCTATGAATTCCTCCCAAAGCAGCATCTGTTATTTATGGAGCGAAGCCTGGGAATGCTTCTTTTGAGGAACTTTGACTGTGCTTTCCCTCTGTGAGCGTCTCTCCTCTGGCCCTCCATGCCTTGAACATGATTCGGGATGCGAAAGAACAAAGTCCATTAAAAAAGCTGTAAAAACTGCCCAGAATATCAATGCTTGGTCTTACCCAGCTCAGTGTTCAGCTATCACGCTGCAGCATTGGCTGTCTCCGCTAATCAGTGGATAGTCCATGGAGAGCACTAGAAAGTCTGGAAAACTGAATTCACAGAATAGTTGTCTCTTGGCTGTGTCAGCAAGCCTGTCTGGGTTTTACTTTGCTCTGGTCTACATGGACATATGGAACATTCACATGCATCAGAACTAGGCTAATGAATGCCACTCAGACTCGACCAGATACTGCTCAAGGAGCTCAAGGGAAGCTGCAACACAACAACCAACTCACACAGCTCATAGTAACACATAACTCACCTTGTGTGGATAATTAATGTCATAATTCATTGATTTATATATAGTTATTTATTTACTTACTGCTTTCAATCTATGATAAGCTCCAAGATGGATTCTTTATTCAGCCTGTAAGCATGACTAGTTTTCTGACCAACACATTGGTTGCCAGTTTCCACTTTGTACCACAGCCACTCTGACTACCCAGCCCTCTGCTCGGCCTACAGAGGGTGTAGACCACCATATGCCTCCTCCACACAGTCACCAGCTGCTCCTTAGATTGCACAGCAAGGGGTTTCAGCGGAGGAACGCTGGGTACATGGAGGCTAACACTGTCTGCCTGGCTGGTTCAGCGGAGGCATCATTGCCAAAAGCTAAATCCTGGTTTCTAAAGTGACAGAGACATCTACATCTACACCACTATGCTATTTTTCAACGTACATAAATGATGAAGGAAAATAATGTTTCCTCTCACAGAAAATCTAATAAATAGAGCTGAACCACTGGCCCCTATTTTGAAACAGAAGTGGGAAGTGGAGGAGTGATGTAGTCGAGAGTACAGCAGTGTAAATGTTCCTCCATGGAAAGATTAAACCAGTATTTACTGATCTTTATCACACAGTGGTAGTAAAAGCTACATTTATGACAGCGTACAGTGGAGAGAGACTTAACTTAAAGACCTCAACTTTAAATACTGTATAGAATCAACTGTGATGATGTAAAACTGAGGTTTTTACTGTCACTATACATTCAGAAAGGGTGATGTCATTATGTGGCTCATTTTATAAGAATGTATAGTTGAACTTTAATGTACCACACTGTGATGTGACCTCTGCTTAATCCTTAGTTAACCACAGTCAACAGCCCTAGTGAATACGAAATTATATTAGGAATGCACGCTGATAACAGCATCATCATTGACACCGGCCATAAAGCTTTGAAATGGAAAATCAACCCAAAATGAACACTGACATGCAGATAACGCCTGTCAGGCTAAAGATTTACAGTTTGAAAATGTTATATAAAAAATAATATGGTGTGTTTTCCATGTAGACTGAAATATTTTTCATATTGTCAATGTTTACATTTGAAAAACGTTGTATTTTGTCTGCATCTGCCATCATAATAAGAGTAGACATCATAATATGTTAATTCCACCACAGGAGAGACTTATTGTTCTCTGCAATTAGATAGAAAATATATGTGCACATTAGGCTTCGACTGGTGTTTTTTTTTCATGACCGAAACTGATTATTAGTTATCAAGGAGACCAATATAATTGAGCACAATTTTCGGATTGTGCTCAAATGTATGGGACCCCTTGCTTAAGACCCCAGAGTGACTACATATAGAGAACGAAGCATTTTTATGTGAAATTCGTATATTTTTTTAAAGTCAGTTTAAAAAAAAAAAAACAACAATACTGTTAATCTATATACTGCTAATTATCATATCTGATAATCAGCCAGACCAATAATCAGTTGATCCACGGTGCATATATCAGCATCAGCAACATGCCATAATCAGTTATCAGAAAATATTGAATATCATGCACCCCTACATTAGATCGGTATAAAAATGATTTAATGCTGACTCTTTATTGACGACTGTTTTTCGAGAAATACTGTGTTCTTAGAAAGACAGCAGACCTAGGACTTTTTCTGTTGGGTCCTATTTGTCAGATTGCTAATATCAACAAAAACTTCACTCCAGGCATTTCACAACAGGCATCAAATATTCAGAGGGCCGGTGCCGTGGGGCCGTGTGGGGAGCAGCTATACTCTCATACAGACTTTGGACAGTTTCCTGAAAGTGGGCCAGTTTCTGTGAACTATCTGTTATTGTGCCCACCTGCAGGGCTCGGGGAATGGAAGTCACAGCAGTCAAATAAACAGACACCCCAGCTTTCAGATCTCAGAGGGTTCTGAGCAGCACGTCCTGCCTGCTTGTGATGTGGCGACCCCTGATCCAAGAGCTGTGGGAGTCATGACAACTGCATGACTCAGATCACACAAAACTCATAATACCGACAGCGTCTAATCAAGTCGGCTGATATTATTTGTGGATCAGACGACACAGCCGATGATAAGTTTGTTAAAGATTGTCCTCTTCCTTCCTGTCATCTCGCCTCCAGCTCCCCCGCTCATCTGTGTCTTTTCATCCTCCCAAATGACATCATGACCTAAAATCGAAGTGAGCTCGACAACTTCCCTAATGCTCCGACAAAAACAGTCTGCATATCTCTCTGCCCCTGTGCTCCCATTCACAATCTTAATCCTCATCATCAGTATGATGCTAATTATGCTGCCGTTCCTCCTCGATTCCTGCTTGAATCCGATTTGATTCTCCATCTTTCTCATCTTCCTCCTCTGCTCAGCCCCCCCACTGCTATTGTTCCTGCCTATTTCCTCTCTTCCTCACCGCAGGGTTCGGTCCTGCTTAGATGTTGGCGACAGAGCTGGGGCAAGGACGACCCAGGTCTCCCCCGTCACGTTACCTCCCACAGGGCACTAACTGTTGCAGCTCTTTTTGTTTTCCATGGACGGTTCCAAGATAATTCAAGCTGCTCTGGAACCTTGAAGCTAAACACTTTGCTTTAGTAACAGATGTTAATAATGGTTGTGTAAAGTTAATCTTCAAGAGCTGCTGTTATTACAAATTAGAGGTTCACTAAAGAGTTCCTCTCGTGATGCTCCTGGCCAGCTGCCAGGCACATATGGCCCCAGTTAGATCACTGGAGTTATGAAGAAAATGATGAAAATCCTTTGAGGCCACCACAATCCACCCTTAAACATGTCAAACGCATTTTTAAACTGCTTAATGCAGATATGTAATTCACTTTTGAGGCTTAGTTGTTGTTTTGTGTATTCATCTCATTTTTGCATATTATTACTCAGCTGCAGATGATACTGTGTGATGCCACTCTATACCGCCAAAGTAAATAAGCGAGTTTACATTTGTACACACTAGCATAATCTAGTCATAATGAGATTATGGCAGTAATACGGGTAGCGTGGAGCCCCCTATAAATACCTTATTTTCACTATGTGATTATGCATATGAGATCATTTTCAACTAACATCAAAAGAAAAAAAGGGAGGTTATTCATATTCAG
The DNA here is from genome assembly GCF_022539595.1 of Amphiprion ocellaris. NCBI lineage: Eukaryota > Metazoa > Chordata > Actinopteri > Pomacentridae > Amphiprion > Amphiprion ocellaris. Next base: position 15,297,037 of record NC_072781.1, on the reverse strand, counting down.
GTTTCTGCTAGAAAGGTGCTAACATCAGCGTCTAGGAGGCACATTTACATTAAAAGAATTACCTGTTTCCAGTTAAAACATGACTGGAAATAAAGATTCTGCTCCAACAACCTAATGAAGCCTTTAATCACACAGACCATGAGCAAAAGAAAGAAGATTGATTCGATTAGGTTAGACAGAAGCTGATTAATAAAGCAGATGCAACTGAATTTGAGGAGATTGTTACAAAAAAACAAGGGAGTAGTAGGTCAAATTAAAGGAAAACAACAATTAAACATTCCTAAGGTAAAATCAAGAAGTAAGAACGCAAATAAACATAACGGATAATAATTTTTTAAATACTGTTTTAAATGAATTGTATTTAAATGAATCACCAACACAGCAAATTTACAGCATGGAGACATTGATCGAGTGAGCACCATATCGAAATAAATTTCAATCAATAACCATCTTATTTTTAATTTAAATTAAACTGTAGATATTCTTGAGCCTTTATCACAATTGAGTGTATAAAAATTCCACATTAGACAATTTTTAATATGATATGCTTAATGTTGCATTTAATAACATTATCATGTATTTAACAGGATATTTTTATAACTTATCACATCTGCAAGGCTGTGTACTTGTGAATATCTGCACATTTACAGGCATGTGTTGGCTTAAGCTTCAGGGTGCTTTGACTCCACATGGTGTCGACAAAGATTCAACCACATGCCTGTTACACTACTGCAATACATCACTCCATCGTGATAATGTTTACAGAAAAAATGTCATTCCATTAAATGAACTGATAGATATTTTCATCTCTACAGAGCACCACAGTCTGATGATATCTAAAGCCCTTAAGTATGTAACATTGTTGCCTTCATCAATCTGTTGAACAGTCAGCATTCTGTCATTCAGACATACTGTAGGTCACTTTTATATTACACTCTGAAGCCTAAAACCTACAGGCTGGTTTAGCAGGAATGTTATCTTAAAAAAGACAAAAAAAAAAGAGACAATTTATCATAAGTAGACACTGTAAAAACAGAAAGAATGGTTGGCTTGCAACTTTTCAGTGGTTGTCAATCATGTTTTATGTGCAGTTCTGTCAAGATATGCCATCAAAATCACTTTATTACTCCACCAAGGAACGTGGCGGAGTTATGTGACGATCGGCGTACGTTTGTCTGTTTGTCTTTCTGTGCACAACATTACTCAAAAATGGAATAATGGATTTGGATGAAATTTTCAGCGAAAGTCAGAAATGACACGAGGACCATGTGATTAGATTTTTGCAGTGATGTAGCTTATAGTCGGCGTCCACGGATTTGATAAAGATTTGCATATCATTGCAAGATAGCGGCACTGTGACTATGACAAGTGAACGGTACGTCAGCTGCCTGCTGACGATAGCATGATTGCGATCCTACTACAAATCCACCGCTGAGGACTTATCGAGATTTATCCGTCGGAAATCATACAACGACTGAGCAGCCTTGGCTCACTGAGTGCTTTTCTTGTTCTACATGCATCATTTAAAGATTACCCACTAACTCTTCAGATTTTGTTAAAAAAAAAAAAAAAAAAAAACTAAAAATTCTGTTCAGAATTGGACAGAACAAAGTCAAAAGTAGTAAAGCATCTAAAGTATGTAGAGCCCTTATTATTTGTTGGGCTGCTAACATAGAGGTGTAGGGGTTTATATTGCAGTTGAAAACGAACATACAGTGAGTGAAAACAAACAAAGAAAACATCAAGAAACTGCTTTGGTTTAGAGAGTTAATGTTTCTTGTGATACCCTTCAGACACCCACAACAGAGTCATTGCACATGGGTGATATTTGACATACATGTGAGTGTGGACAGTATATCAGGTTTCAGGGAGATACTAACAAACACAAGACTACACCTAAACAGCAAGATTAGCAGCAAGGAGGACAAGACTGGTCAACTTTTAGGAAAAATTAGCAGGGTGGTCATTTTGACACGAGGCTGACACATTCAAATGTTGTCTGATTATTAAGAACAGGCTAGAATTAATAGAAGATTAAGGTGTGAGGATCAGTAGGTTTATTCAAACCAATATCTGATTCTCTGGCAGAAAACGACAAACTTTCCTTTTGAAATTCTTCCGACTGAGTTTGTGACGCATCACAGGAATACAAACAAGAAATTCTAACTTGTTTCCTGACGTCACTGTTCAACATCTGATCTGATGTATCTGAAGGAAATATCTCTTGACAGTGACAGGTGTTCTGAAACCTAAAATTGATAGTAGCTCCATTTTTATTTTGGACCAACAAACAGACCACCTGCTTTGAATATTATCAGCCCATTAAATGGCTGCCAACAGTTGTTAAGTGTTCACACACATTCCTCTTCACGCCAACATCCTTTATATCCTCACTCCAGTGCATGGTGTACCAATACTTAACGATATTCCCCCTGCAGAGAAACCGTCTGAAAATGTGAGCTGAAGGAGGAATCTCAATGTAAACCAACATCTCCTTTTGCTGCAATTTTACATCTGCAATATCTGCAAAAGACACTGCACAGACACAAATAGATCAATAATGTAATTAAACACAGCGATGGGTATCTGAGACTTACAGGTGGCTTTAAGCCTTGCTAAGCTGATCAGTATCAGTGTGACATGCTGGAATAGTCGGTTTGATTTGAAGGTAACAAACTAGGGATTTTTCAATTGACATGAAGCAGTTTAGAAACATGAAATTAAATTAGGCTTTCTGTTTTTTTTTTTCATATCTGCTGACGGATGACACTTGAAATCCGATAACAGCTTGGATGACTCTTCTCACTGAGTGCTGCTACTCAAAATGGACAATTATACAAGAATGGGCTTAGCAGCATCCTAATTAACGACAGAGTTAATTAAAGCCGATCAAGTCTGCTGTTGCTCTCTAGATGTTTAGGTGGAACGGAGGATTTGTGGTTGTTGAATTCGAAAAAGTGCTTCAATTTGTAACTACGAGATGCAGATAAACATTCATAGAACCGGGTCACAGAAGTGTTACAGCAGTATTTTTGACATTTATTTCTCCTTGCCTTTTCCCTTTGGCAGTCAAGGACAGAAAAAAAACTCTCCAGTGACAGAATCGCCTCACTGTTCCCCATGTTTGTAAAGTCAGGACAGTACAATCCAGGGAGACCTTTAGCACAAGCACGTCCTATCAAGATACACACTGCTACACACACACCCTCCATCTTCATTTTACATAACACTGCCGGTAAGTAGCAGGTCAAATAGAGGGTGGCAAGTAAATCTTTTCGAGAGTCTGGCAAATTTCGCCACTGACACTTTTAAGTGTATAAACAAAATTTTAGGCCATAGTTTAAAAACCGTCTGGTTTAGAATGAAAGAAAACAGAGAAATGACAGAATGATTATCGATATGTCTGGAGTAGATACGAGAAAGTTTTGGTGTTTTTTCTTAAGAGCTTCTCCAAACTTTTAAGCACAACTAAGTACAGTTCTAACACGTTGCAACAACATTTAAACTAAAGCCATTTCTGACCTTGCTGTGTGGGGTGATGAGCTATTATTTCAGATTGGCCACTTCGTCACAGAATTTACGATATACACGCCTGCTATTGCACAAATTCTTGCTGAATCGACACCATAAAAGGAGAGGAAGTGATGGAAACATGAACACAGAGGGATGCACTCTACAAACAGTAACAGAGGACGTGGACTTCCGCATAAAACAATGTAGGAGGGGGGAAAGGGGATGTTTGCTTCTTCTGCTGGGGCAGTTCAATGTATCATTTAAACAGAGCGACATTTTCCATGACTCTCCTCATAACACACTCGCCTCCCAAAGAAAACAGCAACCATTGTTTTCAGCTACTGGCAATTTCCCAACTGCCCACCACACCGATGCAAGCCTGTACATTGAACTTACTGTGTAAAACGGCTTATTAGGCTCATGAACCACTCTCAATACAGGTTACTGACACCATCCCCCTACAAAGAGATAGGAAGGAGCAATACATCCTTGAACTGACCGAACAATGTTACTTCTTTTTGGTGCTGATCTATATCTCCTCTGGCTGTATGGGGAACATTGCAAGACAGAGCAGATGTTTTTCCAGAGATCCATTTGCATTGACAGGTTTGGTGAAGACAGGAGTCATCAATAGATTCAAAGCACCTGATAAATATGATTTGCTGGAGAGCTTCGCAGCAACAACGCTACCTCCACCGCACTTCGTTTATACTACATTTTTATCAGCTGCCATGCTGAGAATTGCTCCTTATTCTATTCAGCATATTCCTGTTCCGTCTCTTATCCTTAATCCATTTACCGCTGTAATTTAAGCTCCTACATGTGGAGAAACAAAAACTGCGTTGGCTCGGTTCCAGTGAGGAACCAACAACTTGTTTCCTCCTCATTTAGATTTCTCACTTGATGTGTCGCTTTGACATTTGACAACTCTGCCAAACTGTCACAGCTCCCTTCTGTAGGCACCGTGTCGCAGATGGATCGAGAGGTCCACGCAAGAATGCTGCTGCTGAAAAATGGCTTTGTGTACGCGCTAGTGTGTGCGCCGCCGTGACCCAGCAGGCCTCATGGGAAGTTGCAGCTAAACTGAAGGATGCCAAAGAGCAAGAGAGGGAGGGAGGGAGGGAGGGAATGCTGTCTTTGCCAAGCAGGAGACAAGTGCCTGTACTGCAGCAATGCAGGAGCAAGGGAGAGGGATGTCAATGAAATGAAAACAGATAAAAAAAAAAGTGCTGACAGATAACAGTGCAGCACACAAATGCCAGACGACGCAACAGACACGTTTAGAGCCAGTGTTTGCAAGGCTAACAAGTTTATGCAACCTGATTTTCATTCCACACAGCACCACTGTTTTGCTGATGTTTCCTTCCTTCACTGCTGTTATGAAAATGTCCTCCTCGGCCATACCTAGCAGAGACAGCAAGGCTTGGCGAGGAAAACACTCCCTGTTGAGCCCCATGTGTCTCCTCCGTTCCCTGCCCTCTGAACAAACATCTCTCTCTGGAGGATACATGGCATGAAGAGGGACGCTTGGGACTATTGACTGACTCCCTATCTGCTCCGTTATTTCATCCTGTTGCGAACAAGGCCTTGGTAGGATAACCCGTGGTTGATGTTTTTACTTCCCAGCAGCGTAAGTAATGTATACATTTCCTCTGTTCTCATTCACCAACCTCCCCCCAACGCATTCCGACCGGCCTGCTGCAGCAAAATGTAAACACACAGTCGAGGAAAGCCTCTCCTCATTTTTCCCCGTACAACCCCCCTCCCCGGCCCGTGCAAACCAATGCCTGCCTTCTTCATTTCATGGAGCTCAATGATACGTTAATACGCACAAACCGCTGCAAACAAAGCACGGTAAACATACACTCGCTGCCCGTGCAAGTAGCTGCACAAACACACAAAGAAAGAGATGAAGGAGATGAGCTAATGCACTGCCGTCCACAGCACGAGGATTGCAAGCACTCAAGGAACAAATATCCTGTTCTCATCATAAAATTTTCATCCCATGCAAGCTTGTTGGTGGGCCAAGCACATTTCCTGGTGAAAAATATACACACTTAACCTTGAGCTGATCTTTTTAACATAATGCGTCTGCTTTATTGGATTCTAGCTAGACCTTACTCACAGGAATACCAAATGCAAAGAGTTGTGGTCTGACCCAGCCAAGTTGGAGAGGAGAAAGAGGACAAAGTGGCGATGCTGAAAAGTCCCTCTGCCAGATCTCATGACTGTTTGTCACGTTCTGTTGGGACACTGATATGACGCCTCGCGCTGCAACAGTGTTGTACTAAGCCTCAAGTGATACCATGTAGAAGATGACTACTTGACATGAGTGTGTACATATGTGTGTTCAGTTTAAATATACCCAGTAATTATGGAAATGACAGATTTTTTAAGTTGATTGTGAATGTAGAAATTCCACCTTTGAGCCAAAAAGTCACTTAACTGCTCACAAAAAAAACTGAAAATTTGAACATCTTCGCATCCATCTGCTAATAAAGGTCACATGATGAGACCATGGCACTTGTACAGATTAAAGATAGTTAAAAACAATATAAGATTAAAGATCTAGTGTGTAATGTAGTTCCCAAGTGAGACTGGTCTGAGGTCTGATGTACAACACTGCAGAAAAGACAATAAATTAAATGAAACCTTTGCTGGATTGCACCAACAATGTGCTATAAAAACAGATGGCAAATAGTCAATAAAAATTATGGCTGAGGAAGAAATTAAATTGGTACTGATGGCCTAGCAAGAGACACACACAGAATAACTCATTCATTATTTTGTCAGATAACAAATTTCTACCTGAAAGCCCCACGAGTACCAGACACTTTGGGAGGTCTATCAAACATCTGCAAGTCAGTTCAATATACTACGGTAAGTTACGCAACTCTCAATTCGGCTGTGCTGATACAAAAAAAAGAGAGAGAAAATAACTCCACTGTGGCACTTATCATTATTTGCAATATTATTTTGCATGCAAACACAACTACTACCTCTCAGCAGTGTTAACACGGAATGACTTTGTGAAAAGTTTTTAATAAGTTTGCTGTCACATCAAAGCCAAATGCCACCAGAACAGCTGGTTCTCTACTGTTACATGGCACAGTGCATTTTAAGATCTTGCTGGTGTTTGTAATCGAAATGCATTCTTGTCAAAGTGTAGTTTGCAGGGCATAATAAGGTCTGATGGGGAAACTGGCTTCCTGCGGCAGCACCCACTGCTGCTTCATGTCAACAACACTGAGTCAAGGCAATGACACCACCGTGGGGAGGTTGCTTTGAACTGTGGGATTTTTGAATACATTTGAATAGATTTCTCCTGGTAATAGCTTTATCAAAAGGCTGCCATCCAGTGACCTCATCAACCTTCAGGGGCTTCTCCGCTAAATACCCCTTATTGCTAATCATTCATTCAATCCTTCCGCTTATCCAGAGTCGGGTCAAGGTGGCAGCAGGCTAAGCAGGGCATTCCAGATGTCGTTTACCCCAGCAATTTTTTTCCAGTTCCCCCTGAGGGGATACTGAGGTATTCCCAGGCTGGATTAGATACAGGCTCAATCCCAATCTCCAACTTCAGAGGCGTTGTGGCACATTTCTGCTTGCATGAAGGCCACGATACAGACTTTTTGATGGCATTATGCACCCTTCTTGTGACTCTGCATATCTTTAGACTTTTCTAAGGTGCCTAAAGTTCATAGCAAAACTGGCGACATATAAAAATGGTTGTTCAGCCCCCAGCACAATGTACACAAACCATGCATGAAAGGTGTAGGGAAATAATCCTTTAGAAGGCTGTCCTTAAGTGTCAGCAACTGGCTGCTTGCTGTTGTGCTTATCCATTACATGTTTGTAGAGTTGCTTGCATTTTCTGCCAAACATTCGTATACAGTTTAGCGATGTTCATGACTTTCCTAATTCTTCATTTGCTAAAAGGTATAAACACTGTAATGTCACTTACAGGCTGGGAAGCTAATAAAACAGCACATGGAATTTGGGCCCAATTTCACTTTTCTTTTAATGGCGATTGTGTTGTTTCTAACCATGTGTTGTCATGACAGTATGTCACATTGCTTCATTTTGTACCAGTTCAATCCCTCAAAAGCTCACGCACTCAAGCACCACAGCTGCAATGTCGGCTAAGTCTATGAGGGTCAGTTTGCTGCTGAGGCTTTTGGGTAGTGATTGGGACTGGGTCGTACATAATCCCTCCAGCGAGTTCTACATCGACCCCAGGGTCTCCTCCCACTTCCCTGAAAACCTCCAAAGAAAAGTTTTCTAATCAGATGCTGGAACCACCTCAGCTGGCCTTTTCACATGAAGAAGCAGTAACTCTACTCAGGGCTCCCTCTGGATATTCAAGCTCCTCACCCTTTCTCTAAGGCTGAGCTCAGACTCTCCATGGAGGAAAGTCATTCTGGGAGCTTGCCTCGGCACAACCTCATTTTTCTGAACATCCAGCATTTATGACAATAAATGAGGGTCGGTAACTAGACTGATATGTAAATTGAGAGAAAGGGTTGAAGTATCTTGGGAAGTACTGCTAATCAGCTCTACACTGGAAATAAATACAAAAACAGATAACTCCTTTTCAAAAGAGACAAGTGGTGAAGGATTACCAAGACTTAGGACAGAAAATTAACTCCAAAAATACATCTACTGAGGCTTCCAACAGAAAGCAATTTGTTGAACATGGTTTTCAGCACGTAGTTGTATTCTTTTAGCATTTTCACGACCAAAAGGGATAAACTAGCTGCTGCTACTGAACAGTTGGCAGCTGGACAAAGCAGAATGACGCAGGTTACGATGCCTGCCAATATTCAGCTGGCCAATATCGATCCAATATCTACAACAATCTGAAATATTGGCTTCATAATGACACAACAATTTCCTGATTGACCTTTTCAACCTTACTTCAATAGCTGCAATAGGTGATGAAGGTGTCAGAAAGTGCTGACAAGGCAGACACTAGCTGCCGTGATGTGCGGCACACATCAATGTGCCAGACACAGACACACAACTGACCTCATATGGGTGAAATATGGATTAGCGCGTATGGCATAGAAATCAATAATGCTCAAAATGAGATAATCTATGACTTTCATTTCCTCACATGTACACACATACGAGCATTAGACACACTAACCTGTGGAGACAGGGCAGTGGTAGGCTGGGTGAACAGTGTGGAGTGGGCTGCTGACCGTAGGCCATGTGCTCTCCTGACAGTCTGACGGGTGAAAGGAGCAGACAGTACCTCCTGCTGAAGAAAAGACACAAACAGACACAAATGTCAAGTTGGGAAGACACAGGATTAGTTCGAAGTGGAAACAGTCTTTGGGATAATCGAGATGCAAATTGAAAATAGCAAAGCTGGTGCTATTTTCAAAGCCGCCACCATCAGCATCTACAGCATGTTATCATGAGCTAAAAAGAGGCTTAAAATAATGAGGCATGAAAGTGGAAGTTGTGCCTTATTTTTGATTCCCTTCAAAGGCCGGGACGAGTTTGTGTTTGCATGATTTCAAACGCACAATGTTCGCAGTGGGTGTGTGCAAGGCAGTAGAAATATCATGTGAAACCTCCTGCGTAAGCTTAGGAAAGCGCGTGAAGCCCTCTTTTCTGCAGCAACTGACACCCGGAGATAAAAGAGCTGACCGGCCTGCAGCTGCTTCACATCGAAACCAGGATTAGCACAGAGTTATTTTTCTACTATCTCTTCGGTTGCTTACAAGCAGACTGTTATCATATTTGAAGAAAGGTGAGAAATATGCTAGCTTTGATGTGTACAGATGTAAGCTTGGTGTGCCTGTGTGGTCGGAAAAAAGAGTTCTTTTTTAACTTTGTGTATGTGCGTAAGTTTGTGTCTCTGTGTGTGTGAGTTTGGGCAACAGTATGACAGTGTCATGGTAGACTGGAATGACTAAAATACATTCACCTTCAAAGTATGCACTCAGATGTCCCTTGCCTCCCAGTACTGAGGAAAGATTAGATGGAGATAAAGTGGTATATAAACACTGAGAGCACCTTGACTGTGCACACAACTAGTGCAGCCCATTTCCAACTCATTTTAGGACAATGTACGTGGACGTGTTTAGTCTCCGGGGGCTTCAGTACTTTAACACTTCACCAACCTGCTTTTGGCCTTCTCTGCTAATAATAATAAAGGTCGAGCGTGGAGAATAGATTTTCAAAATCATCCACCGTCACAAGTGCATTTAAGAGGCAAAGCTGTTGAAAATGAAAAACCTCAATCTGACCTGATTTGCTTAGATCCCAAATAAAACATATTAAATAGAGGTTAAAAATGTGTGGAGAAGGAATGGTGCACACAACTAAACACGCACAAATAAAAACTTTTGGCACATGCATTAAAATAACCTTTTTCACATTTTGTGACATCACAGTTTTCTGACCATATTGAGAAAAAAACACAAGTGAAGACATGTTTTTCCCCCCTTAAAAACCTGGATGGAGTAAATTTGTACATTTTCATAATTGAAAATCATGATTTTCTTGGAACAGTGTTTACAAAGAGCTGAAATTAACATACTTAACCCTCTGAACCCTAAGAAGCTTCTGCTCCTGTCACATATATACTCACAGTGGACTCATTTTTCACTGCAGTACAAAGTCCTGCACCTATCAGGAAACAGGAAATCCATAGCTAGAAATGGAGAGAACTCAATAGTGTCTTTTATGCAGTGTAACAAAATTATAATCTCATAAATCCTTTTTAAAAAAGGTTAATTCACTGAGATTTTTTTGTATATTGTGTAATGGTGACTATGTCTGCTGTCACTCATTCCTTTTCATCTATGATGAGAAGTGCAGATTCTTTCTTTTTCACAGAATCTGGTGAGTGCAAACAATTTCTTTTTGACAAATGTTCAAATGACACACGTAGAATAAAGTGATTTTGATGAAATATTATGATATTTAGATTAGATTTGGTTAAGATTTTTCATGGATTGTTGCGTCACACATGATTAGTTTAAGGGCCATCAAAAGGTTGAAAATCTGACAATTCTTTCCGTTTTCACAGTTTTTGGCTATTTTGAAAAGATGAACATGTCTTTCGAACCTGCCAGTGGGTTTTGAGGTTTAGACGGTTCAACATGTTTGGAGTTAAATAACAGTGGCATCAAATGTAGAATTTAAAAGAAGAGGTTAACATGTGGGCTTTTTTTGTTGAAAATTAGATGAGAAAACTGACATCATTGTCATGGCTGTGCTGTAAATATGAAAATATGGCCTGTCCCTACTAGCTTACTACAAAAATAGAAAAAAAGCTTAGCTGACTCTGTCCAAAGATAACAAAATACACCCACCTGCACCCCAAAAGCGGACTAACATGCTATATCTTGTACAAAAAGCAAAGTATAAAAGCTACACATTTTTGTTTCACTGAACGGTATCAAACTTTCCACGAGTAAAGTTACTAAATTGCTTATAAAGTGGTTTTCAAATGTGAACTGTCCTCCACTGTCTAAATTGCTTCTCCTGTTCAGGGACACGCAAGGCTGGAGACTTTCCCAGCATGCACTGGCCAAGAGGTGTTGTACGCCTATTACAGGTGACACCGGGGTTAGAACATTGCTGTCACAGGACTAACACGTTAACAGAGCACTCGCAGCGACACTTATAGTCACAACCATGAGCAATTTAGAGTCAGCATTTCTCATAAATGGCGTGGGTTTGGCCAGTTAAAGCAGACGCACGGAGACAGCAGCATAGCATGCCAACTCTGTGCAGAAAGGTCGCATGCGGCTGGTGGATTCCAGCTGTGAGGGGGACACGGCTCAAAAAATGCAAACTTTAACATTAATTAATCAGCAGTACTTTAGCTTATCATAGGAAGGTTGGCACGAGTATAGAAGTAGTTCTCTAATGACATATCTGCAGTGCCCTTTCTGCTATCAGAGCTCCAAACTGAGTGGATCTCTACTTAATACCGTCTCCCCTCTACATGTTATTACACACACAATTAACTTTCCTTTAACAACTTTCAGCCTTAGAAAATTATGTTTTGCAAGAGCAGGCGGGTCTTGCGTTTTTCCAGGGTTATCAGTATATCTTCACATAAGGAACACTTCAGTGAATTTAGACTCCTCTCAGATGAATATATTCCACAAAATAAAATTGTTACTTCTCAGCATGCAGCGCTGCAGAGGTTCAGGACCAGTCAAGCTCAAACATCAGCTACCCTGGACAGGAGCTGCGATAACCAGCAATGATGACATTTTTCTTTGCTCCGGCTCTTTGTTTCTATAACTGCAAACAAGCACAATTAATTTTTCAAAGGATTCTTGGGGACAGTTAATGAATCTGACTTTCTATTGTTCATAATTATGTTTGACAACACAAACTGGAGCTGCCTATTAGCTCTCTAAGGAGAGCAATTTCAACAACTGACCACACTCGTCGTGCAAATGAGGATTGGACGTGAAGTTGTAGCCAAGTGTAATATACATCAGAGTAAAGACTTCCAAACACAGTGTGCTCAACCCTAAGATAGGCAATGGGCCTTGGAACCAAGATAGCATGTTGCAGCAGGATTATTGCCTCATCTTTATCTATGACAAGTCAGGCATACAGCATCAGCTCACAGGAGGGGCCAAGACTCAAGACTCCAGTGACTATAAAAAGTGACCGTGAACTGCCAACTGAGGCTCCTCTGGTCTGTTACTGACGAGGAGGAGCAGCATTTGTTGAACTGTTGCCGCTGTAATGTGGAATATTCACTGAAGCCGAAGCACTCTGCCAAACAGCCAAAATGACTCATTTTCATTCTGGCACTGAACTGGAGCTGCAGGAATACAGTTGCAAATCTTTGTATAGGTCCAAAAGCATCCATTTAAAAAACAAGATATAAATGTACAACGATCTAACCTACATAAATTGCAAATTAAATATCACGTATCATGTATTTAACCCCCTTTTTTTTGCAGAAATACATTGCATGTATATATTTTTAAAAATCAACAATATGTGTCAGGTGTTCTTTGAGATATTTGGCAATAATTTAGTAATATGACTGGGGCTTAACGCTAAACCACGAACCAAAATAACAAGAACCCCATAGAGTGTGACAAACACAAAACAAGCCATTGCTCCAAATAAATAAGTCTTTTCTATTTCAATCGTTTCCAAAAAATAACATTCACAACTTTCAGAAATAAAAAAGAAAAAGACTTTCACACTTTCAAAGAGCCACAAATTAGGAGGTTGGAGGAGGCTTAAGTCCAACACAGGACGATATTGCAGGAGACTGAGTTTTGTGATCCGGGTAGGACTATCATTTTTACACTTAATTTTCATTTTAGCTTGTTGTTAGTTTTCCTCGTAGCTGGATGTTTGGTTATCTTTATGCACCAAAGCTACATGGTGAGGTTAAGATGATGAGTCCCGCCCAGCCTTTTATTTGATTGGCTGGCTGAAAGGGAGAAACATTTGGAAAGCAACCCAACAAATGGCAAAGATAAGTCAATCAGAAGCATAATTGTGATACGTTACAAACAAATATAATTCAGAAGAAAATAGGACCTTTCTAATGCTTCAAACACACACAGATGAAAATATAGGAGGATTGAAATGTAAAAAGCAAAAATAAAACAAGAACTCCAAAAAGCCAATATGGACTTGATGCCAAAGAGAAAAGTTCAGCAAATTAATATTTCCCACAGATATTAATGCAATTTAAAATGTGACTAATAGTTTTTCTGAGCACATACTACAGTACCATGTGCACCAGTCTGTATGAGACTCTCTGAAAGCATTTACTGTGACCTATCTGCACCAGCAATCCTGCAGCCCGGAGAGGGGGGCTCTATCTATTTCTGTTGATTAGATTGCCACAAAGGACACCAGCTGCTCTCTCTAGATACTACCTGTAACACACAGAGTGGGATCATACAGAAGGCATATACACTCAGAACACATCACTTTATCCTCCCAGTACAAAAGGCCCCAACTGGTTAAATCTCTCTTGACAACACCTTTTCTCCTGGATAAAACACAATAAGCAGCAAACAAGTGAGAAGAAAGACTTCTGTTCTGCTTACAAAGCAGCAACTCCAAAGCAACAAAAAGGAAAACATGCCATATTTTTACTCAGCCAGCAGAAAAGTAGATTCTTAAGCATTCAGTGCAAACTAGAGTTAGGCATGTAGGTCTGAATAGCTTGAAGAAGGGCTGGGCAATAAAGCTGTACCAATACTTAACTTTCTATTTTGTTTCAGTTACAAACAGAACTCTTTCTTTGAAAGATATCAAATGTTCAACAGGGCAAATACATTTACCAGTATTGCAAAACTACTAGAGTAGTTTTGCAATACTGCATACTGATATTTAAAACCTTGCTGTAATGCTAAGCTTAAGGTGTACTTAAAAAATCTACTCCTAAAAAGAATTTGACAGTAAAACTAAAGTTTCACAACTGCCACAAGCTTCTTAAATCATTTTTAAAAAATACAGCGTCAACTTTGCTTTTATCATTTCTCATGTTTCGCAGCACTAGCTCAAGAATAGAGCATGTTGACGACAGTGCTGGAAAACATAAATAAAATGCACAGAGAGACAAGTTACATGGCATCTTTTACTTCAGAGTACACAGGACATCACGCATGCCACATCGTGTGTGTGTGTGACACATTCAAGACAGAAACATGCTTCATTACTCCTTGTCACAGCGAGAAAATAAGTGTCCACCAGCTGCCATGTATTGATTCACTAATTGACTTATAGCACGGCTTGTTATGAGCTTTGTGCTGCTCGGGGACCAATCTTCATTGATCACAAACGTGTCGAACCTATACTCTGCATGGTTGCTCAGCTTGCAGTTTGTGCAGACAACTCCAGTCACACCAACTGTGACTACAGTTACCTTCTTCACATGTTGCCAGTCTGCTGTGTTTGACAAACGAGAACTGTCTGATCCGCAGCAACTCATACTGGAGCGTTTACATGGATTCTGAGCCAGGGCCAGACTCCAGCATTCTGTCACCTCTGCGCATTCCCCATGCATGAACTGATGTGGGCCTCAGCAGCTTTAATTACTGCAAAGGTCTCATCAGCAAGCATCTACAAGATTCAGATGTCTCACAGTTCAAACTAGGTAATGGTTAATCTTAAATGTCACAGATGCTAAGAGGCCCTCCGTGTGAAATTCGGCAGTTGAAGGGGCCTGTGGGTGTGCTCTGTTAGGACTGTGTGTTTTCAATCAGCACCATCTAACTAAGAGCCAATTAGACTCAACAAATACAATGTCAAAATAATTACCGACATAGAAAAAAATGGTACTGCTGTACATACCAGTGACAGCACCACTGATCAAGGCAGTGCTCAATGAAAGTCCAACAAGGACTGAAGAGACAAATCAAGACATTACTCTTTAATCTTAATATCTTCAGGAGAGGAACGAGACGGAATATTAAGATCCTGATACCTACTTTACAAATGACTAAATGATCTAAAAGTCTAGAGATGATACCTTAACTTTATTCGACATTCTAATCATAATTTAAAAATTTCCTTCAACATAAAACCCCATGAACAAGCCACCCAGTACTTTGATGAATTGTAACTATATAGCTTTTAAGAGGAAATAATAACCACTGGTTCCTCAGTCTGGCTTTAACCAGCTGGTGAGTTACTGTATTAACATGACACCGGGGTCATGCCAGTGTCAGAACATGGTGTGTGTTTTTGCACAGCAGATAATATCAGTCTAGAGGATAAGGAAGCTGCTGAAAGACACAGTCAAATTACCAGGAAAACTATTTGTTCCCAGTTAAGTAGGTTAACTTCTACAGCAGACAGTAAGTAGACGGCATCCTACAGAGTTGCTAAGGCTGCATAACACCCATTGTTACCAACCTCTTGTCCTCATATGTGCACACAGTGAGTGCATACTGAGAACTGCATCTACGTTCTTGCTATGCTTTATGTCTGCATCCTATGTGAAATCCTGTTGACAGCATGCAGTGAAAATCTGCAACTTTTCAATGACTCTGCACAAAGAAACCAACATCGATTGCACTATTTAACGTGATTCACATTCTGATCTGGCCATCCCTCTCCATTCCCTTATCTTCCTCTCTCAGTTCTTCTTGCTGCCTGGTTCATTCACCCTCTCTGCATCTCCATCACCAGCAGGAGAAAGGCAGTGAGCCCCAGGGAGGCAGGGGGGTTGGAATTGCAGGCAATCACTGGCCACCGAAAGGAAAGATGAAGAGAGCGAGATAGGAGAGGAGAAGAGGAGAGTTAAATGAAATTTCCAACACATTAAGCACACCATGTTACCCAGCGCCCAGGGTAAAAAGAAGTGGGGGCTTCTGAGTGACCGCTGGCCAATGAAAGACTTTTGTAGCTAAGGAGAATTGATCGAGTTACAGGGTTTCCCTGGATGATCCCTGACGGAGCTCAAGGATAGACAGAAAATAACCTGTCCAGGTAAGCAGAGAGCAGGTGAGGAACTTAAACTAACCACTTCATATACATCGTCACAGAAACCTAACTACCGGCCTCTTCTCTCAAGGACATGTAAACATTTGTGTGTGGATGCACATGTGAGATAACACTTTATTCTGCCGGGATGGACAAAGAAATTACCAGAGCCACGCCGCAGGGCTCTAGCAAATATAAACCAAACCAAAAGGGGTGAAAGCTACACGGTCAGTGTCTGCCTTCACCATTTATCATCTGACAAACGTGGGTACTCACCCTCCCATGTACGTGATGCAAATATGTATACCCCTTCGCCATTTACTCACAGTTCATGTGTGATATACGCATATACACAAAGAGGGTCATAGAAGCGAGCTGCGTAGAGAGTGAGGTTGACAGCTTAGCATTTCCTTCTGCAGTAGAGATGAATGGGTGGGCTGAAAACTGCCTTCATTCATAATGGAATACGGCCACAAAGTAGCTTCATTCCCATGTGTCTCTGGGACTATAGGAGCAGACAAAGGACAGAACGTAGGAGAGACTATAGGATAGAACATCTAACATAAAAAAAAAAATATATATATATATTTGTTGGTTTATTGCCCCCCAGGTGTTACTCAAATAAAGCTTAGAAGGGCAGAGAGACACCATAACACTGCTGGTGTTGCTGGTGAGCCAGAATGACCTGGAAATGTCAGAATGAACACTGCTGACTTAATCGCACTTTTAAAGCTCATGCTGTTCCATCTAGCTTCTTTAAAGGGGAGGACTTAATGTCCTGTAAAGAGGGAGGAATGAATTGCAGATAAAGAAATAAGGAAGGACAAAAATGATTTTGCAAGAGCCTGCAGCCAGGGGATAAAGGGGAAATTAAAAAAATGTTGTGTGGACTTTGCAGTTTGTTTTATGTCATACAAAAGGCAGACACGCATCTTTCCAGCCATGGAGATAAAGCTGATGATCAGCAACAGAGTAAAAGCGTGGGCGTGAGGGGGAGGAAGCAGAGGCACAAGAGAGAGAGACAATGACGAACAAGAATCAGAGAGGAAGGAGTGTGCAAGAGATGGAGGCGAGTGGTTTCTCAGCAAGTCTGTTAGTCTGTGTGTGTTTGTGTGTGTGTGAAATCATTACAAAGCACTCATTCTTAGTATCAGTGGAATCCACAAATAGCAAGAACCACCTACTGGCACAACGTTATATGAATAGATGTGTTAAATTAGAATATTGGAACAGAAAAAGGCACATTTTCAGTTTGTAAAATGTAACTGTCAACATCAGCATCCACTGTTTTAATCAACAATTAGGTAAAAAGTTGTACAAAGCTACAAGTAAAAATATAGATTACACTTAGTTTTGATGGGCTCCCAAACTAGGAGGTCCAAATTCTACATAGCCAGCAGAAAAAAAAAGCTATGAGTGTTTTTGCATGCATTTAAACATCCTGTGTCAGGTTATACAATCTTTAACCAGTAACTTGCGACACAACTTGTTTTGATCCCCTAAAGAAGAGTCTGAAGAGTGACATCACAACACTGCAGCTCAGCTTCAACCACAAGTTGAGCTTCTGCTGTAACACTAGTCAGCTGCATCAATCACACGTTTATGGGCCTGTCATTTGTCTCTGGTGAAAATGAGGCTAACATAGGCCAGGTTTAGCTGGTTCACCACAGAACAGGTCTCTATGCACATAACACAGCTGTGTTGTATATGCAAAAGAAGGCCTCTCATTCCAGCCCTCTCATTAACAGCTACAAGAGAGCAAGATAAAATCAGAAACTTGCATGCAGACTCTGTAAATACATTTAAAAGCTCATCATCTATGCTTATTTGCAATAAAAATTCTAAATGCTATGTTCAATGCCACATGGATGACATATCTGCTAATGCTCAGACATGCTAACATTATAATCAACTGCTTTCCCAAGCCGGCACCCTCTTATAAATAGGGGCGTAAGAATGATAATTGACTGATTGCAGAAATCATTCACATTTTTGAGATTTAAGTTATTGATTTTGTGGGTTAGAGGGCTACAGCACCACCCGACGCTTCCACTTATACCACTTGACTGAGGCGCTTGTCCTCTCACCTCAAGCACAGTGTCCTTTAAGCTGTCATAAGCAGACTAACTTTAGGTGGGCTTGTATATCATTTCCACTGCACCTGCACATTTTGCCATATTACGATGCACTGCAATATTATGGGCCTCTTTAAGAGCTACTATTTGTTAGATATTATTAATGCAAACTCAACACTTTGCGCTGCTCCTTCACATCAAACATTTTCCATCAGCAAACTGTTGCAAAGCTTTTATTGCGGAGCAGCTACTGGAAGTGAGGATTCTTCCGGTGGCATTTTAAAAAACTGCTGTGCATCTAGATAGAGTTTTAAATGTTGCAATGGAGAAAAGAAGAAGCAGGAGGGGTGATCTGTCAAAGCTCAAAGGATAAACGGATGTAAGCAGCAAGTGCGTCCTGCAGTTCTAGCAGAACCTCAGTGACGTTTACTGTGTATTTCTGTTCAACCCAACACTGCAGCCACACTGATATCATTAGTCCTCATAACAGTGACCAGTGACACAGGGCAGGTCTCACAGTTGCATCCACATTTTGACACAACTAAGTCCCATTTTGTTCGGTTTCTCATTGCAGCAGTAGCTTCCAAGCTTTTGCTGAATCTGAATCAGGGAAATACTGCAATCAATGAACTCCAGTCTGTTTGAATAAGTATTTCTTAGGGAACAGCCTGACCTATTCTGACACTCCCACTGCCTTATACAAAATGTATTTTGGTGTGTAGTAAGATGTCAGCTGAACACAGAGTTATGAACCAAATGGCAATAAAGACACAGTCTACAAAAATGAGACTTGATTCATCTCCCTTGTGGGTTTTTTTGACAAATGTAATATAATCACATGAAGAGATAAAAACTGAACAGCAGCGACTCTATTCAAAATATACTTGACAAAACAATGACTTAAATTAAATTTTTGCATCCAGGGAAGTATTTATTTGAAAGAAAGCCTCATTGGAAATTCAATAATTCAAGACTGGAATGTACCATAGCGTTAAATTTATTTCAAAGAGCCAGCTGAATGCAGGAAAGTGAGGAGTGTAGGGCAGAGCAGGAGCCAAGTTGTACACAAGGCTGCACAGAGAAATGTTGTACAGTATATGAGATGATATCAACAATGGAGAAGCCATTTTTCATAGGGAGCAGAGAACAGAAGACCGAGATGGATAACCTTCAATTCTCTGTTGGTAAAAGGACATTTTCACGGTGCCAAGTGTTACCCAGGCAACAGCAGCACCAGGACTTTTGAATAGTTCCAGGAACCCTACTTACTCTTCTCACCTCAAAATCAGCCTTTGTTACTCACATGCACGTGAACTCTGTGGCCTTGATTTTTGGCAAGACGAATATCTCACGTAATCTCAGTGCCTGTGTAAAAAAACCTGGATTTACGAAACGGCTCAATACATTATAACTTCAGAAAAAATGCCTAAGGCTGAAAACAAAAAAAAGCACAGAAACCGTGTTCCTATTATAAAAATACAAAAAAGGAGACACTTCTAACCTCCTCTTTCACCCTCACTGTCTCCCTCTGACTCCTCCATCCCTCTTCTTTGTTCTCCCTCCACTTCTTTTCCTTCCATCCAGTTCATGTCCAGGCTAGGATTTCCCCAGGGTTCCCCTCAGGACCCCGGTTGGTAATAGCTCTGGCAGGGCGAGTTGAAAGCTCTGCTGGAGGTACACCACTGATCCACTCTGACGCTAAGCTCAGCTCTTCTGCCTCCTCGCTGCTCAGCTATTTTCCCTGGGAAAACAACAACCAGGCTGATACCTGGTAGCTGTCTGGCTGAAAGACAAGCATTTGATCTCCATGCAGTGGCTGTGTGGAAGAATAACTCGGCAACCTTTCTCTGACAAGCAGATAATTGTCTTCTCCCTGCATATAACAGAGACGTTATGGGGCTCTGCTGCTAATGGGATACGCAGAAAGCAAAACACCACAGAAGACACACAAAAAGCAGGGTCAGAGGAAAGTATATGAGCCAAGTTTTCCATACTCGGACGATCCCCACCCACACTTTAATCAATGTCCCTGAGACAACAGTTACACTCTGTTGCCCTCAATAGCAGAACAAGGAAACAGCTGAAGCAAAAACATTCAAATAATTTAATATGGCTGTCACATGCTGGACATGGGGCCACTTTCAAATACCTTAAGAGCGACATAATGGAGCACTATTTACAGTGACGTGGATAAAAACACGTGTTCTGGATGCCTGTGAGTCAAGAGATTCCAGTAATCAAATGCTGTTACTCTCACGACCGGTGTACAAAAATAAGGCTGGAATCGGGGTTTGTGTGCCTGCCTGTCCACACAGGATATTTTGCACGCATGAGGGCAGGAAGCTGCACTGGATTTGTTTTGCATACTGCCTGTGCGTGTGTGTTGTTTTAAGCAAGGCAGGGTGATGCAAACTTTACAAAGAAAATGGTCTGCAGGAGCCCCACACATAAAGCAAAAAATGGGAAGCTGAAGCTGTACTTGGAGGCGACACGAACATCTGCAGCCAGTAGAGGGGAACAACCTTGTTTTCATTTGGTCTTCCCAGACTGCTTTGACAACACCCTGACAACTAGATATGGAATGCAAATACATGCGTCTACCTAAACTATTTCAGAATCCTATCCTCCACATCGTCTCTCTAAACACAAAGCCAAAGCCCAAAGAAGACTGTCTCCATGGAAATGCATTTTCCAACAAAGTCTCCTCTCCGCCATCTCCTCAATCCTATTTATAGAATGGCAGACCACTAGCTAGCTGGCAAAGGATGAGTAACAGTATAGTGAGAATGGAAATGTCTAGCATGGCCACTTCTCCATGCTTCCTTTCTTTTTGCTCACAGCTCCATTTCAAATCAAAGGCTTTGAACAAGTGTTCAAACAGCTGACTAACAATCCCCGGTCTCAAAAGAGAAAGCAGGTTTTGTGTGTGTGAAGTTGTGACAAGCTTGTGTGTGTGTTTCGAGGCTGACGCAAGGCTGGCGCACACACACACACACACACACACACACACACACACACACACACAAACACACACACAGACACACACACACACACACACACACACACACACACACATGGTAGAGAGCAGCGTGCAGACAGCAGGCAGCAGGGCCATCGCTAACCCACTCTGACAGAAGGTCACGGGACTCCTGCTCTGCTGCTTTTTGACCTTCGTGTGTGGAATGAAGATGAGAAAACCACAAGTGTTTTCGAGGTCAGTGGCTTCTTCCTTGATCTCCATCACAAAAGGTGTTTGTGGTACGTCTATATGCATAAGCACAGACCCAAATATGAATAAACAGAGACAAATATTTCTCATTCCCATCACAGGTATGGTACACAACAAAGCACTGGACCAGCACACCTACAGCACAGCCTGAGCCCACTAAGTGAACAACAGAAGATGGATCTCTACCTCGGTGCCTTCAACAGTCTGAATACACTGTCAGAGCTCAGGGGGGGAAAGTCCTCTCCAATCATGCTGATAGTGCTAATTAGCATTAGCCTACACGAATGTCATGCTTATTAATACCACAGTTCAGCTGCTCTATAAAGATGAGCTCCTACAAACAGCGTGCTGTTAACTCAATGACCGAGAACAACAATTATGGCTGTCAGCTCTCATTAACAAACACACAAACGCTCAATGACCACAAACAAGACCAAGATTGCTACTGTTTTACACAAACACCACCATATCTGTAGTGCTGTGAGCACAGAATATCGCTCACTAAACTGATAGCGTGATACCACTGTGAGTCAAGGATTTAAATGCCCTTTTTATCCAAAGAACAAAAGAATTTCAAAAATGGGTCTTTACATCAGAGACCTCATTAACAATGAATTATAGCAGCAGATATTTACATAAGCAATTTACTTAGTGCCCTGCTTCCCAGAGGTGCCTTTGGGGAGAGACAAGATTGCATCTCTCACACATTGTCCCCTCCAGAAGAGGAGGGGTTTCTCTTCATTGGCTCCCTGTTAAATCTAGAATAGAATTCAAAATCCTTCTTCTGACATATAAAGCTCTTAACAACCAATCTCCATCATATCTTAAAGATCTGATAGTACCATATTACCCTAGCAGAACTCTTCGCTCTCAGACTGCAGGCTTACTTGTTGTTCCTAGAATCTCTAAAAGTAGAATGGGAGGCAGAGCCTTCAGTTATCAGGCACCTCTCCTGTGGAACCAGCTCCCAGTTTGGGTTCGGGAGGTAGACACCCTCTCTACTTTTAAGACCAGGCTTAAAACCTTCCTTTTCGACAAAGCTTATAGTTAGGGCTGACTGGGTGACCCTGACGGGGTGAGCTGGTGTTTTCATTTGCACAACTGACTTCCCCTCTTGACGTCCCTTTAGTTTGCCCCTAGTTATGCTGCTATAAGCCTAGGCTGCTGGGGAACCTCTCTGGATGCACTGAGCCCTTCTCTAACTACCTATGTATTTACTATATATACCATTATTGCATTACATTCACTCTGTTTCTTTCTGTGTCCTTTCTCCGAGTGTCCCTGGTCCCAGAGCTGGATGCTGGATGCTTCAGATGTGTGGCTGTGTTTTATGGTCCTTGTGTCCCACCCCCCCACCTCTCTATCTCTACCCCTCTATCTGTATCCCTCTATCTCTATCTCTACCTCTCTACCTCTTCTGTCCCTCTCAACCCGCCCGGCCAGCAGGCAGATGGGTCCCCCCACATTAGAGCCGGGTTCTGCTCGAGGTTTTTTCCCTGTTAAAAGGGTGTTTTCCTTGCCACTGTCGCCTTTTGGCTTGCTCTGGGGGTCAGGCATATGGGTTCTGTAAAGCGTCTCGAGACAATTTGACTGTAATTGGCGCTATATAAATAAAATTGAATTGAAAATTGAATTGAATAGAAGAACACCGCTTTATAATGCAGGGACAGTGTTTTAGAATAGACCATGATGGACTAGGCTGGATGGGTCAAATGACAATATACATTAATATACATACATCCGTGACACAGTATCAATTTGCCAACTGTAAGAGGGTTTTGGTTGTGTTAGGTCGTCATGGTCAATGTTGCAAACCACTGAGCAGCATTGCTTGATGACAATAATAATTTAACAGGGATTTTTGCAAGCTTGATTTTATCCAGTTAGGCTTTTCAGCTGACTACAGAAGATCAGAATATATACTGATCAGTCACAACGTTAAATCCACTGCCAGGTGAACTGAATAGCATTGCTTATCTCGTTACAATGGCACCTGTCAAGGGGCGGGATTTATTAGACAGCAAACTGAACCATAATTTCTTGAAGCTGATGTGTTGGAAGCAGGAAAAATGGCCTGCAAGAGTAACGATCTGACTTTGATAAGGGAAACCTTGGATCCTGACATCCATGTTGATGCTCCTATGGCATGCACCATTGTTGTTGATCACGTACACTTCTTCATGGCATTCCCTAATGGAATGAATGAAGAGGTCGCTTTCAGCAGGTTGATGCGCCCTGTCATGCTGCAATAAAAGCTCAGAAATAATTTGAGGATTGTGACCTAGGCTCCAAATTTCCTAGATTTCAGTCTGATCAAGCATCTGTGGGTTGGAAGAACAAACTCCCACCTCAGAACTTGGTTTCTGATACCACTGGACACCTTCTGAGATCTTGTGAACTCAATGCCTTGACTGACCAGAGCTGTTTTAGAGGCACGAGGGAAACGTACACGGTGTTAGGCAGGTGGCGTTAATGTTGTGGCGGGTTGGTTTATATTACAATGTGAATGTAAACAGTAAATCAACATCTCATTTATATAACTGCCCATAATGCTACAGAAGATTTACATCACCCAGGGCCAATCCTGTTGCTGAGTTGAAGATATTTCTTCACCCAAATGGGACATTAATTAGTTTTTGACTCAACAACAGGACAGCAAACAGTATAATTTAAACCTGACAAGGCCAGCAGTGAGTAAAAATATGTGCAAATGTGAGCAGATGGAAAATGAATACACTCTATTGTAGATCTGCTTTGTTGCTCTGTTTTCGTGATGAAAAACAGGCATCAATGATTAAATCACACAGGTAATGAAAAGGTTAAATTAGATATACTGCAGTACAGTGAATGTACAGAAACATTATATTAACACTGCCCTGATTCTGTAAAGTCAGAACTTTGATATGATAATTCTGCCTCCTTTCCAGGGACGAGCAACACTTGCACAATACCCTTCTAATAGGATTATCTGGTCAAAACCTCCCATTCACACAGGCATATAGAAAAGCATTAAAATGAACGGATGACTTGAATGAGACTCCAAAGTGCTGCGGCAGCAAAAGACAGCCTTAACCCCACTATCCCCCTATCCCACATTTAGCCCCTCCACACCTCTTCTCATGCCTATACGACCTCAGCCAAGCTCTGCTCCACATGTGCAATTGATCCACTCGTATTATAGGAGTTAATTAAAAGAGACAAGGCTTTAAAGCTCAGACCCCTGATTCATTTAAAACGAGCAATTAAGTAGTAACAAGTTTCCTATCAACAGGAAAACTATTACAGACCAGCCTTGCAGAATGGCTGATAACAATACAAGCACACCACAATAAATATCAGCTTAGGTTACAGGTGCGCTTGTTGTGATGTGTGCAAGACATGTTTGAGTCATTTCTCTGGTCCAGCTAATTTTTACAAATAAAACAATGGGACTTGAGGGCTTAGAGTCCATTGTGTGACAAAGGTGTGCATCTTTGTTTGTTCACTCCATGGTGAATAGCATGCGTGAGCTTGTGTCTATTATGGCACAGCTACAATCTGGCTAATTACAGTGCAAACAAACCGGGCGCCGGGCCGAATGGAGAGTCTTGCTTTCTGGGGCTCATTGACTCCCTGGATGTGCTCAGAGTCTGATCAATCTCAGTTAAGGCTCACTTCTTGACTTCTGGTTGTGTAATGAGGTTGTCACAAGCATCATTCACAAAACACAGGGAGCTCATTTCAGTCAGAGAGCAGGATGGTATTGTAAAAGCAAAGAGGGACTAAATAGAAAAAGTGAAATTTGGTGAATCAAAATAGACAGCCCTTGAAGTTCTCTGAGAATAATAATAAACACAACAAAAAAATTATAATTTTTTTGGTCAAAAAAGATACAGTATTGGAATCAACATTATAGAAAGGGACTAGGATCGATTTATAGTGCAATAAAGTGACTATATATATATTATTTAGTACCTGAAAAGAACAACAAATTATGTTTAGAATCATTTGTGTCCTCAAGTGTGCATACAAAATGCAAATAAAAGAACAGCCTGTGATGTTCAATTACTTTGCTAAATTCTTTATGGAAACACTTGTCAAATCTGCACGCGCCTTTAATTTGCTGTTGGCGTGAAGTAGCAGTATGCAAGTTTACAAAAGCTTTATTCTGATGACTGTAGCTAATGTATGCAGACCACCCTGGGTAAAAGGAGCAAAGTGAGGCGATGCTAAAAAGCAACAACAAACAGCAGCCTGCTTGGCAGCATGCCTCACTAAGCTACCATGGAGAGATAATTCCTCTCAAGTCGACACACACTCCCACTCGCCACAATGACCTCAACACAAGGATGATGTCACAGCTCTCCATACATCCTGTTTAAGCATGACCAGCAGAGCCCTGATTTCCCTGGTAACCCAACACGACTATGTTTCACCACACAGATGCTCTCTGAAATGCATGCAGATCTCCCTCCTGTGGAGCTGCCTCATATGTCCTCTGCACCTCAGAGATCAACTGGCTTTATCGGAGGAGACACTGGTGCATACTCTCAAATCACCAGGACAAAAAAGGTGTAACGAACTTGAAAATGTCAAGCCCTCTTGCCATTAACCCAGTGCATCGATCCAGCAGGAACAAAAAGACTGCTTATGAGCTAGTGTGTGTGTGTGTGTGTGTGTGTGTGTGTGTGGGGGTGGGTGGGGGTGGGGGTGGGGGGGTACCCAAGCGATTAGAGCGCTATTAGCCTTGGTTACGTTTGCAGGGATCCCACTCTGAAAGTGAATTGTTTAGTGATGTGTATGCTGTATTTGCCTTTCAAGGGTTGTCTCCAAAATCTATTCGCATGGTATTCTATTTTGGTTAAATTATAACATAATGAAGTACAATTATCTGTTGTGTGCCGAGTAATGTATTACCAGTTCCTCCAAGAGTTTCTAAGAGACTTGGATGCATACATGAATAATTTATAGAGTAATTATTTTCAAATCAGTGTGCAGGGATCTGAAGTGTGCTGCTTCGGTATCATACATGACAGATGCCATTTAGATGTATACATGTAAAAACTGTGCCAGTTACATGTTGAAGGGTGGTGATATTCACAGTTATTCTGAAGTTCACAGCAGCAGTGCTACAAAGCAAAACTAATTATGTTACCACTTGAGCAGTTTTATGAATGCATACACTAGTTTTGCTGGAGACAGGATAATGGTCTTCTTAGCAAAACTCCAATTTTGAAGTAAAAATTGTTCTATAGTAAGGCATAAGCAATATTCCTTTCAGTTCTGCTGACAGTGAGATGGGGAAGCTGTAATGACAAACAGCCAATTTCTTTCCGGTGAAAGAGGTGAGCCTGAGGCCGAGGGAATCCTCACATCACAGAATTCCAACAATCCTTTGTACAACTTTCCAGCCATTACTCCATCAGTAAAACAGGACTCATTCATACATAATATTTCCAGTTAGGAGCTGCCTAGGCGCTGACAGCGAAGTCACTTTCTTTTCTATTGCAGCCTGTTTTACAGTTACATTTCTCTTTTAGCTGCCCTGATATGATTGTTTTCTGCTTTTCACAGAACAACTGTAATGTATGGATCTGTCAGAGTCAATACACTATCTGTTTTCAATTCAATAAAGCAATAAGGCAATAGAGATAAGTGGGAGCACAGCAGGAAAACTGGGCAGAATGGGTTCAGAAAATAGAGCTCTATCTCAGGAGTGACAGGAGAAGCTCCTCACAGAACATCTATTATAATACTATTTCTAATCTTAACTCACTGCACCTGCTTTCTCCAAGTATTTACTTCTGCAGCTCAGATATGTTGAAATTGTACATGCAAATAAAGGGTTACCACTGACAGAGGGAGGCTTACCCCTGAGCAAAGGAGTGGAAAGGCCGGAATGGATGAGGTGTCATGAAATTTACTAATGAACAGCAAGCACTCACAAGTTGAAAATTACGCATTCCTTAAAGTTCACTTGTCACCGTCAACAACTCTATACTCAACAAACATCCATCTTACTCAGCTGCTTGCTTTATTTCACCATGAACTTGTATAAACAAGGGTATAAAAAATCAATACTTCCTGAAGGAGAGGTCAGCCCCACCTCTCTCACTAATTAGCTACATATTGGAGCGCATTGATATTTTGCAGGGCCATGTTCTACTGAACTTTAAAGGAAGCAAAGTGGGATCAACCTGTGACAGCATGCAATTGCATAAGGTGCAGAAATAACACTGTCACATCATGACAAATTTAAATTAGATCATTGTAATTTTACAGTCCTGTGGCTTTCCCTCTACCACCACCAATGTATCTCTGTCTCACCTATAGAAAGTTTTGTCCAATTCAAGAGCTCCTGTTCCAGTATGAAAGATGTAACAACTAAAGTGATCTTCAGTCTGTACAGCATTACAGAAGGCAAAACAATACTTCACAACACTAGCAAAAACTGAAGTACAGACCAAAATAACAGCACAACAGTTCCATCTGGAAAAGCTTTCACATAACTGTCACATATTGTTTGACAGATTTGGGGGACTGATCTCCTTCATACAAGCTCAATGTGCCCAGTCTAATTTACACTCCTAATTTGGGCACAGCACTCCCACTGATTTGTCACAATAATGTGCCCAATCCCTTATCTAAAGGCATGAAGGGCTGCACAGCTGATGACCTTCAGGTACTCGCAGCCGCCTCACCTGCCCTCCTGGCAGAGGATGCCACCAGCCTCCCATCTCAGATGAGAGAGGGTAACCAAGCGTTGCCTCCATCCATCATCACATTACACACATTGGCCTAGTTTAATGTCCTTTTCAGACTCGACTAGAGACATGCTGGGCCACACAGAAACATGGGAAGCAGCTAATTAGTCTATGCCAACAGCAGAGGTTCACCAGTCATTTACCACTTCAAGGGTGAAATCCTTCCCAGAGTGCTAATGAGGACTTTGTCCATCACAATTGTCTCATCCATTACAATGCTACAGCATCGCAATAATGAGCAGATAGCAGAAGCATGACTAGGAAGGAGCTCAAACATTAAACTACTAAATGTACTGTATGTATAAAAAAGGAGGCAGATGGAGGGGTGCAGCAGCAGCAACTCTTCAGTGAGTCCTGAACCATTTCACCTACAAGGACAATTCTTTTGACCAGAGGGCAAACAGCTGGTGAGCGTGTGAAAGGTTATCGTGCTGAGAAGGTGTTGTAGGGTGATGGTATAAGACAGTGCAG
Source organism: Amphiprion ocellaris (assembly GCF_022539595.1). NCBI lineage: Eukaryota > Metazoa > Chordata > Actinopteri > Pomacentridae > Amphiprion > Amphiprion ocellaris. The sequence goes on along the minus strand of NC_072781.1, from coordinate 15,268,559 downwards.
GGAAATTAGGAGAAGAAAGCACAGGGGGAAAAAGGACACGCACAAGCATATGTTTGAAGATCTAGCAGAGCCTCAGAGGCAGAAGGAAAGGGCGTTTTTTTCCTCTATGGCAATGAATAGGCTAAAAGTTGTTCTAAAAAAAGAATGGCTGTTTATTGCAAATACAAAAAAAAAATGAAAATAACTGCAGTAGAAGCTGTTTTGCATGTTGGTCTAAGAGGACTCCCTGCAGTTGGAGCAGTCTTTGAAGCAATTAACATAAATGTAAAAAACATCATGTGCCATGAGATGTTGTAATTTATGACTATACACTATTCAACAAATGCACTATAATAACCCACTTTAGTCAATGAGGCGTAAAAACAATGAAAGAATGTTATCTCCTCAGTTTCTACAGCCTCATATTTGTACTGCTTACTTCACCAAGACCTATGCTAACACTGAAATCTGACAAAGCACATCTCAGGATTTAGCTCAACCATTTCACAAATCTGTCCACATAATTGTGAAGGATACAGAGAGGCACCCTGTAGGAAAGTGTCAAAATAAAAAGGGCGCAGCTGAACAAATGCACCACTCTCGGTTTCAGTGCAGCACGCCTGTCCGGTCAGCCATACAACTCCCGAACCACAGCAGACATAGGAAATTATTCTGGCTACCACTCGCCAGGGTGAGCAGCACCAGAGCTGACAGGAGCTCTGTCAGGAGTACAGCCACTAAAGCCATCAGCATTTCATCACCACACTAAGTTGACAACACAGACTTGTTATTTTGTTTGATGGTGGGACAATTCATGATATTTTCACCCCACTGCAGTGGGATACCGGCAAAGCCGCCACAACATGAGTCTTGCAGGTAACAATGAGACACAGCAGGTCTGTTCTGCATCAAGTTCGGCAGGGAGGGGAGTGAGTGATTTTGCACCCACATGCTGGCGTGGTTTATGAGTTACAGAGTCTCATTAAGGCTAAATACCCAGCCAGACTAGTTCCATTCACTAGTTCTAAATGAACTGTCAGATCATATCAGCCTTACCAGAATGCAAAATACTAAATGGGCAAATGTGGCTTTGTGTTTTTTAGTGCAGGTGAGAAATGAAGGCGATCATCAGTAAATAAACTGCAGCGTTTCATGCATTGTTATCTCAGCTTTGAGCGAGTGCGCTGTTATAATATCAAGATGACAAACTGTTAGATGTCCCCAACAAAATGAAATGTTGGTGATGGTTCTTGGCTGAAGTTCAGCTAGGTTTCTAAAGAGCTAATCACTAAATTTGACACTGAGCACGGTACACACTCAGGCAACATTTTTTTTTTTTTTAGGTACACCTGTGCAATCCTGTGCACACTGTACCACTATGAAGTCTACTTTTATGATATGTAGGGCTGTCACGATTCTGAAATTTTACTTGAAAGGTCACTGTTACACAAATGACTGCAATTAACGATTTCATTGTCTTTTTCTGTAAATTTTATGCCACTATTCGTTTTACATTAGTTGTATTGGCAGCCTTTGTATTTCTGCAAATTCAACAAATAAGCCTCCTGACAGTTATTGGGTTCTCATTTTTCATTTAACCTGAAAGCAAAATGTGTCCATAGCAGAGCTGTGGTGTTTGGCTTTGCGACTAAATCTATGACATTAATGTTTACAGATGATCATCAAACTGCAGATGGTGAAACGTTACAAGTTAAGGATCTGGAGATAAACAGTTGGTTGTAAAACACAGCTGAAAACGGTAAAAAAAAAATGATGCGGAAAGAGTGATTGAATGGCATCATTTCTGTTAGTTTCATCCAGCTGTTTGCATACAGGTGAATGGAAACAAATCCAGTGATTCTGCAAAATGAACAGTCAGCTCAAACAACAGCGATTATGCAATAATTGGGACGGGCCTATTGATATGTATAATTTCAAGAAGTTAGGTGGTTGTTTTGCACTGTCAAAGGTGTCAATTCAGTCAAATTACATTACATGTTTTAGCATTTAAGTCACAGTCAGTCATGGTGTTATTCTGGACTGCATTATATGTTGAGCTGTTTCTAATTTTTTTACCCTCTTCATGTATATCTAATATAATGTAATTTCACTAACACTTCTGACTATATCAATAAACAAGTGAACATTCTAAACGTTGTAAAAGCAGAATTTATGTGCAGTAGATTATACAAGGATAACTAATAAGGTGGCCTGTCAAATTTGCTAAAAATACTCTGCTATGAGGATAATCTATTATCTGGAAGATCGGGAAGATTATCTGTCACTGCCGCATATTTTTACAATATTACTTGTGCCCTTTTTTCTTTTCTTTTGTAATGAAAATCCAGAATGGCAGGAATAGTGGACAATCTCACATTGCTATGGTTTTATTCAGTATTCTGTATTTTATCTTTCAGTATTACTGCTCATTTGATATTTAGATGATTAACTAATGTATCTATGTTTTAAATCTGTTTTTCACCTTACTTTTCACACTAAGGATGTTGCTGTCTACTGTTAAACAGTACCCAATACAAACAATATAAACACATAGGGGTCACAGCTTGAGACAAATTCGAGATTTTACTTAGTACTTAAGTCCTCTAGAAGGACAAATGCAGTCATTCTGTTTCGAGACCTTGGTCTAACTAAGATAAGTTGCTGCTGAAGCAGAGTGAACTAACATGACTGCCTGGTGCTATAAGATTGGTCGTCTCTGTTCTATTTCCTGTCCATTGCTCTGCAGGCCACAATTTAAAACTAATTCAAACACTGGTAGCAGCGGACTGAACTACTGAGTTTTTAAACTGTTTAGTGGGGACAGATAAGACTCTGGCTAAAAGTTGCATTGCACTTTTTGTTAATCGTTTTAAATAGAATGGATTTAGCCAAACCAATGCGCAAATTAGTGATGTTTAATTCAGCTTTTTAACAGCAACATTCCAATATAAAATAGCACATTTTATTTTATTTTGCCGTGCTTCTGGAAGACATCATAGTCAGTCCTTGATGTTTAATCCCTCCCCATGATTTTTAATTTTTTTGGAATTGTTCCCTGTCCATACAGCTCAACATGACTTAACAGAATTATTTTCTTGTGTCTTCTACTATAGAACTAAAAAGACCAATTTAAGCAATTTATTCATGTAGGTAGTCCTTACCAAAGGCAGCTGATACTATATGCTAATGTGGAAACTATAAGCATGTAATGATCAGCAGCCAGAACATGGCATGGTATATGGACAGCAAATCAATCGTTTTGTAAGTACAACTAACCTGTCTGAAATTCTATCTCATCACTTCGCCTCATATTGCCATGCCAGAATATGAAACCCTGCTGGAAATCTCAGATCAGTTTTCTCATCCACAAAAGAAAGCGCTCTAAATTGCTCTCCGTGCCCATTAAAACTGCCCCTGTGTACAGATAGTAATCCAATATCAGTCGTGCCGACCAAAGATTAGAAAGGTTCCTCTCTTGCCGAGGTACCAGACATGATACGGTAAGATCTGAGAACAGACATGCAGGTCAATCATCATAAACCTCTAACGTCATAAACAGACAATCCAGCTCGAGCACTGAATTTCCATCAATTATATTCCATACAAGACAGCACCGTACATCTGTCAATCATTCGACTCCAAAGTGAGGAATGAAATAATTAATTAGCTCAGATAAGTGACAGCTAATGTGACATTCCATCATCATCTCATATCAATATTTTGTACTCCATACCACAAACCCATTCCCCTTTTCAGTCATACGTGTAAATGTGAGATAATAAATGGAGTCAGAAACCACTTAGTCTGTAAAGGGCTTAGATCACATTAATGAAACTGCCTGTGTGGACAAGTTTATCAATCATTCAACTATCTTATCACCTTTAGCTCAGCCACAAGCTTGGAGTCACTCTCTTATCTCACTAATCCGGATAACTTCAGCACTGAGTCCGTGAAGGCAGCAGAGATAAATTAGTTTACTCCTACACTGATTGGATTAAAAGCCAGGAGTGGGCCTCGACCCCCTGGCCTTTACTGCTAGAGCCACCAGCTGCTCAGCTTTAATGAAGATGTTGGCTTAAATGGAAATAAATAACTAAATAAAACTTGATTTTTATCTCTTTCATGCCCAAGATTTCTAGAAAAATGGAAACATTTTGACCTGATTGGCTCATGCTATAGAAAACCCCACTGTGATTTTACAGCGCCTTTACGAGGTCTGTATTCGTGATGACTCAACTTATCTGTCACACGGCAAGACAAACACACTTTATACATCAGCTGACTCAATAGTAATCTAGTGCAGGTTAAATGTGAGCCTCTGGAACCTCGAGAGTTGACCCATCATGACTGCAACACTTCACAGAAGCAGCAGTCACAACTGTAAGTCCTCTCACCAACTGAAACTGGGTTCTTGACAGGATATTTTGTGAAACACATCCCGCCAACACACGCAGCATGCTTCATGGTGACTGAATGTATCCCACTGCAGCTTTATAAACACAAGTCCGGAAGCACAGTTTCCACACTGCAGTGAAAAGACTCACAAATGAACACAGAGGCTTGGCTGTCACAAAGTGACAGGCCTGTATTAGGGGCTGCAGCAGTAACGCTTCAATGGACAAAAGTACAATATGACAGTCAAACAAAACTACAACCTGATGAGATAAAATGAAAACCTATTAGGGCCAACTCTGCTGAGACACTGAGCTGCAACTTGCCCTGGTAAATCACTTAAAGTTTAAATAGACCTACTTATTTTGGAAGAGGACAGAATGTTAGCTCTGCACAGCCTTAAATTTGTTCATTGTAACAGTGGGCAAAAGCAGCAGGGTTTAGTGTGGAGATATGGACCAACTGTGTCTGATGTGACTGGTACTTAACCTGTACCCTGGCTTGTTTCACAGGATGCAGAGCCTCATTTAATTTCACAAGGCTTGCAGCAAGTGTGCGAGAATTTGTATAACCAAGGGAGGAATAGAGAAGGAAAAACACAAGAAAGCAAGAAAGTCAGAAAAAGAAAGACAGGAAAGGAGCGAGTTGTACAGCAAAACGAAGGCTCTCAAAATATCACAGCAATGCTCCTAGCTACTGTAAAGGGGGCCGTGCTGTCCAGGGTTGCAATGACTTCCTCATTCTTTCGTATTCAGGTCCATCCTGTGCTTCACCTCCCTCCTCATGCAGCTGCTGTAAAACCTCCCAGCTTCAGCTGAGGGGAGATTGTCACAGAGGCAGGAACAAGCTGTGCAACTATCGCTCTGTAGTGACAGTTCTGTAAACACAATTACCTCCCTGTTACTGTGAGCATTTTTAGTATTTTTTTGAGGCTGCATCTACTGCTACAGTGGCCGTGTAAAGGAGCTGCATCAGCTTGCAGGAAAACCCAGGATCTCCCAGCTGAATGGGGAAACACCCGCAGGGAGGGGAGAAACAGCAGGCTGGCTGGAGAGTCTGACATCATCCAAGTGTCCATGTTTCACTGAAGCCTCATATGTGTGCATGAATAAACAGTGAGTGTGTTTCTGCACATGCACACACACACACACACACACACACACACACACACACACACACACACACACCCTCTATCCGTCTCTCTCTTTCTCTCTGAGACGCACACACAACTGTAGTTTTCCTCTCTAGCTCTGGACAGATATTCATTATTCTGACTTTCTGCTGCTGCACCACCACACAGACGCTGCAGTTCACACCATGTAGAAGCAGAAGAGATGAGGGGCACCAATGAAACCTTCTCGAAATCTGCAGACAAAAAGCTGCTCACAACAAACATCCTTATCGCAATACAGCACAAGAATTTGAAAAAAACAAAAACCAGACAATCCATCCGTGGCCGTGCGTAACCAAACCAATCCCTCCACGTATCTACTGCAGATACTCCAAATAATCCAAAACCTTACAGGGGGGGATCTCATTCGGATTCACACAAAGCGATCAGAATAGCTGCAAAAAAAAGACATTATGCCCGCAAAGTTGAAGGACGCGGGAGGAATTGGGAGATATTATGTGAAAGACGAGTGTCTGGAGGCTAGTTACAGTAAACGGCGGGGCAGCGCCAGTGGGGTGTCGATGGGCTTCATAAGTGCTCCAAAAAAAAAAAAAAAAAACTGCATTGCCTCTGTCAAAAGCTCCACGTCCCACCGTGGATTACGATCACCACGCGACACCAGGACACATATCATGACTCATCTCGTGCCTCACCTTTCACTTGAAGCTCAAGGAAAAGACACGAGCGGAAAATCTTGAGGCTAGTTAGCTTTACTTCCTTAGCCAGGCAGCGCCAGCCGCCACCGCTGCCTTCTCTCCGGTCCAGCCTGCCCGCCCGGTCCTACACCCTCTCTGCCTGCGCGCTTCTTTTGCCGACACGTCCTGGGACTTACCGGTCTTATGTGCTGATGGTGTCGCTGTGAAGATACAACAAGTGCGGGGAGGCTGCCGGCCCCCGCTCCGCTGCTCCGGGACAACAGGAGTACTGATCTGCACACTTTCGCAGCCATCTCTGTAGTGAAACCTCGCCGGGAAGGAGACTGCTGCGGGCAGGACCGAGACGCACCGAAGGGAAGAGGGGAGGGTGGTGGGCGGGTTGCGGGGCTGGACTACGGCTTCGTACACATGCCCAGTGTTGCACCAGTATGCAAAAGATGAAACACTTTTGTACGGGGCTAATTCAAAACAAACACAGCACACGCACCGCATTTCACTCGTCCCTCTCACATGCAAAACATCCATCAGCCAGCTGCTCCATTGACAGGCACGGAAGTGTCATTAGAATGAATGGATTAAAAGTCACTTTCACTATCCACGCTAATCTCACCCACAATCTGTAGTGGCATTATCTGCGTGCAAGAATAGCGCAAAATATGAAATGTAAGTGTCTAAATGCGGTAAATGATAAGAGACTTAATCAAATGCATGATTGCAAAGTAAAAAAAATCTAATTTGCTGATTTAAATGAATCTTTTAGATATAAACATTATGTTGATGAGTTGGGCTGATATATTGTTGACAATTGCATCAACTTAATATTGTGTGTAATTTCAACTAAAATTTTTTGCATTATTTGATTTGAAAACTGAATCTAAGTTGATGTAACTTAAAGAAATTCCCTAAATTTCCTTCACTTTGACTTCACGATTTCAAATCCCCTTTCCTATCTTTACATGCCTGGATGATTTCAGACAGGTAATCAAAGATATCTTTGATTGTAGAGGAAAAACTTCCCTTAACTCATTGTAGTTTGTTAGTTGAATATAATTTCATTAGAAGTTGTCATAACTCAAAAAGACTAATGCAAACCGCTGAGGCTATTTTTTTAGGCTAAACATTATTGCATTTGTAATGTACAGGGTGTCCCAAAAAATTTGACATCATTTCGCAGGCCAATAATTTTGGAAATTCTTGTTGAATTAACCTAAAATTTTCACAGAATGTATAGAAACAGATCAAGACTTTATATTTAATGTTTTATTTTTGTTCTGTTTTCAGGTTGAGCCATGCCGTTCACTCCCAAAGAGAAGTCATATTGCGTCTTGGAATATGCTCGCACACACTCACCCAAGACTGTGCAGCGTGACGTGTGGTGTGTCACAGGCGGTGCACATATTGAACACTTCTGAAATCGGTCCCATAATAAACTTATGATGTTCAACACCTAAACTGTTCAATTTCATTGAGCTAGACTTAGTAGTTTTCAAGATAATTACTTTTACAATGATGTCAAATTTTTTTGGGACACCCTGTATATAGCAGTATTATAGGTATTGATTCAACAAGAGGTTAAAAAACACAAGTTCTTCCTCAGTGTTGGTTACCATATGCACTGCTGCCAATCTTAATAGAAATGTAGGCGAATATACTGTACCGCTATAAACCTAGTATTGACTTACATTTTCAAAATGATTTTAACATTCTGTTTGGTTGTTAGACCTATTTCTAACAAGACACTACCACTGACTTAACTTATTTTGCAACAGAGCTACAATCTAAGCTCTACAGCTCTCTGTTTACTTTTTTTGCTCGTTACTTCCATTTGTTAAGGCATGTTATCATCTAGCAGGTATAGAATGTGCCCATATCTGGTTGTAGCTGCCACTTGCTCAACCATTATAACAGCAAGGTCTGACCCTTAATTCTGAGCTGACTTTCCCTTCAAACAATTCCAGCTATCTTGAAGCATAACTTTTCTGAATGTGTTGCTGTCACTGGCCACACCAGCTATTCCTCCGTGTCTAATATTAGCTTGTCCTTCAGTCATACTTGTGACTCTGTCCCAAAAAAAAGAAACCGACCCGATCAAACCTAATTGAACTGATCTTCAGTGACTTTTAAACAGCATTGACTGCCTCTGAAATGTTTTATTGCATTCCAGGGCTTCTGTTCTGTCCCCAAATGGTAGATCATGAGGGCAAGTAGTCGATCACAAGGTGTTATGTTTTCGCAAGAGTCAGTCAACCACTGAAAAGTCAGGTAATAGGAGTGGTAATGGGTCTGTTTGGTCAATGAATGTCAGGGAGACACCCCACAGTGGAATGTAACTTGTTCTCCTTAATCTTTGACCAAGCATGTCATATAATGCCACCTGCCACACCTATATTTGTCAAGGGAGAAACCAGATAACATACAGTAACTTTGGAACTGTTAATATACAAGATCAAACATGTTTTTGCAACTTTCAGGGGAGTGATTCATATGTTAACATTGCCTCATATCACAACTTGAACTTCAGAGAATAAAAAGTAGACAAATAAAGAGATAAGATGAAAAAGCAAGCAGAGATTTGATTGCTTTGTTGTTGATTGTGCTTCTCCTGTGTTTGTTTGTGAAATACAGCAGTAATATGTCATCGCTCCTGAAGTCATCCCAGTTCCTTCTGTACTTCTTCAGGTGCAGTGCATCGGGCTGTGTGGGCGATGCAATTTAAATGCAAATTCTCAGCCACGGACAAGGACCTGCTTAAAGCCTGAAGGCTGCATCGATTCACAAAATGAATCTTTGTGTGGTGCAAAATGCTACTGGCACTGGCACACATAAAGCTTTGTACCATCACTGTAACTATACCATGACAGTATGCACTTGCACAGGGCATGTGAGCAGTGTAAACAAAAGAAGTTGCAGAGAGGTGAGAAAAACCTGCAGGTGTTAGAATTCATTGCGTCTTTTAAGACATGAGAGATTGTGTCTGATTTTGTTTGCTCTCCAGATTGTGTGTACAGTGTTAAATCACTGTAATCAACTCATAAACAGAAGCCTTGCAAGGGCTAAATAACCTACCACTCAGATCTTCATAACTCAGTTTGTTTAAAGGCAACGTGAGCTACAGGCTACATTTTTACTCTAGCAGTGCAGTTTTTTCTAATCGACACATCTAGTCATCATCCTACTTTTCATGAGTCATCCTCACCAAGTTCCCAACATAAAGATAGATAGCAACAGTACAGATACAAGACAACAACATCACATACTGGCGTCAACACTACTGTTAAATGCTGCTGAGTTCATAAACGTCTCCAAGGCCACTCTGAACTGAAAAAATCTGGAAGAATTCAGTTATAATTCTGAGTTAATTTCAGGTAGGTGCTGATTTTAATTTCAAATTATGCCTCATAAATTCACATTTAAATATCATTGCTGTTCTGAATTGTACATATCAAGTCTGCACAAATCTAGATTCATGCAGTTCAAATATAATCTCTGCTGACACTAATCTTTTTTCATGGTTGTCCTCCAACTGTTAAAAAAAACTCTTCAAGAGACAGTCCTGCTTTTAAACACTCTCTGCATTCACATCTCAAGGTCATGATGATGTGGATGAACTGAACAGAGTACAAAATGAGGTGTGTATGCATGCCTGGTTGTGTACACAGGTCTCTGCATGATTGAAATGTTACCTAGCAGCACAAAAGAGTTCGACAAAAAAGGCAATGCCCAAAGCAAGCATGCATGGGTGTGTAACTTCTATTTCATCACACCACCAATCGGGTGCTAGATAAAGTAAACACAGCCTTTGCTCAGCTCAGAGTATGCTGTCTTTCTCACACGAAGGCTCACAGACACCACGCGGTGATATGACTGCTGTAACTGGAGCCAGCTTTTGTCTGCAGGTCTTCACCTGAGCCATCTTCTCACTATTATCCGGAGACACAGACAGTGGATCAGGTTTCATCATAGTTCCCATTCTGCAAAAAAGCTTAACTGGGACTCGTCATGGGTGCACAAAAACTGCTGTAGTTGTAGAAAGTGAACACTCCCCTATTGATTTACAAGTGTGTTCTTAATGTAGCACTCAACAGTAAGACACCGTCTAAAATCAAACACAAGCCACAGTGGTAGCAACACTGTCTGCATTAAAAACAGCTACTATAAACAGCGGAGCTTCTGCAGGCCTCTCTTATCTCCTGCGCCACCTTTGCACTGCCTCAACCGTAGGACAGCTTTAATCATCCTGCATTGCTATCGTATTGCTGTGACGATGCAACATTAAGGCTTTAAAGTAAACACCTTTAACTAAGCCGACAAGTTTAACCTTCAACCCTGCTAAGTGTACTGGGACGCTGAACCCTAAACGTAACCAGATGCCTCAGACATGGTGACAGGTCTACAAAACACTGACCGTGACCCATTTAGCTATTCCTCTCCTGCTTCTTCAGACTGAGATATTTGCATATGCATGTTGAATTTCAGAGTGCTGGTTAGTTAGATTAATAAAAGACTGGCAAAGTGTCTGTGAATGAGATGAATGGCTTTAAATTAGAGAAATATGCGCTGCCATTGTGGACTCCTAGGGCCATGCTGAGGTTATTTTTGTTGCAAAGCTGTTCACATTCAATATGAATTTTCAGTAGTTGACAATTACACATTGAGGTATTCTTGTGATAAATTGCTCACATTAATGAACTCTGCACTGGAGAGCTGCAGGCTCAGTCAAGTGGCCTTCCTTATTAAAAAGAGAAAGAGAGAGAGAGAGAGAGAGAGAGAGAGAGAGAGAGAGAGAGAGCGAGAAAATACAAAGACCAACACAGTACTGTATAGATAAAATTTGTGATAGAGATTGTAAATGGCAATATCAGTGTTTGTACTGGAAATTAAGGTGGTTTTCTGTTAAGACAATGATTACCTCAACTTCACTAAAACTTCACTGAGAACATGTATTAGCCATAACAAGCTCAGAGGAAGTAGTCACACAAAACTGCCAAAGCCCTTTGACCTCTTTGACCACAGGTCCATTTGTTATTGTAACAGATGTATTGATTGAGCAATATATTGAAAAAATGCTCAGATTTTGGTCCCACTCATGAGGACAGTGTTTCATTTATAAATGCAATCAATCATATCCATCTCATATATCATGAATCCTCAAAGGAGATACATTTGGCTTGATTTTCACTAATTTAAAACTTATAAATCAATCTAAAGCTATTAAACCTTCTTGCATTATGCATTGCACTCTCTAAAGTGTCACGAGAGATTTGACGATCAGATCCAGGAGAGTAATGCAGGCTTGGAATCTTCACATTCTGTAGCTTCAGAGAAGTTAATCTACCAAAGTGTCATCAAAAGGGATGTGTTGCTTTAAAATGCATGCCAAAACTTTTGCAATACAATGGTGCACCATGTTAAAGCAGCTATGTTTACAAAATGCCATCTCCTGTCTTTAAGACTGCAGATATGTGCATTTTCTGGTCTAATTATGTGTTAACTTATAGGTTGAGATTTCTGTGTGTATCCACTCATTTCACTTTGCCAAAAGCTAAGGGGTAAATATTATCATTTAAAATCAGATTCATGAATGTAGAACTTCACTGTGGCAATCGTGTTTTGCTGCTTTTAAGCTCTGCATTGTGTGATGTGTTAGAAATGAATATCTACAAACTGATCACATTCTGACATCCCTAGCATTTCTAAGACAGGTCTACTGGTGTCAGCTGAGCAGCTTTGTGTTCTATCTCCAGTTTGTGCATAACATCATCGGTGTTGATGCAAGGTCACATCAAGCAGACATGTATGCTTTCACATATGTTTTCAAGTCAGCAATTACAACCAGCACACTGTGAAGAAGCAAGTCATTCAGATCTGTTCTATTTTTAAACTGCAGCTCTGTCAAGGGATGCCTGATTGACAGCAGAGATTCCTGATCTCCCACTTCAATTCAGCTATGCTACTGAAAAATAATGTTTTTTTAAACCACAAATTGAGCTGTCAGAGCTGCACTTCAGTCTATATTTCCAAATACATCTACACACACAACAATTACTTATGTCAAAGCTTTTTTTGATATGCTAAATAAACCTATGTTATATGTAAACCGAATCAGAACCATTCAATTATTATGCAAATCATCCATCCATCCATCCATTATCTATACACCGCTTAATCCTCACTAGGGTCGCGGGGGGGGGGCTAGAGCCTATCCCAGCTGACTCGGGCAAAGGCAGGGGACACCCTGGGCAGGTCGCCGGTCTGTCACAGGGCTACATATATAGACAAACAATCACTCACACATTCACACCTACGGGCAATTTAGAGTAATCAATTAACCTCAGCATATTTTTGGACTGTGGGAGGAAGCCGGAGTACCTGGAGAGAACCCACGCATGCACAGGGAGAACATGCAAACTCCATGCAGAAAGATCCCGGGAAAGCCGGGACGCGAACCAGGGATCTTCTCGCTGCAAGGCGAAAGTGCTAACCACTACGCCACTGAGCAGCCCTATGCAAATCATCTTCCCTGAACAATACAACACCAGTACTATTGTGGTAATGGTCTATTTTGTGCTTAAGTCGTGGTAATGACTGGAAACCGCATAAGAGGAGACTGTAATGTGACTATTTGACGTGACGCCATAAACTGATTTGATTTTGTGCTACTTACACAGTAATTGCATCCCCAGTAATGGTGGGAGGGAGTCTGGCTGAACTTCACGGGGCGGGATGCGGAGGTTGCCCCACCCCGCTGTCCGCACCGTGGCTCGGAACACGGAACTGTTTGCGCTGCGCTCCTCCACCTCTGCAGAGAGAGGAGAGAAAGACGTGCTCTGAAACGCCTGAGACATTATCATTTTGGACTGACTGGCCTTTTCTTCGTTGCTAATGTGAGTAACCGTGTCTGTACTTGGCTATAAAACACCTCTCTGACGAAACAGTGAGTAACTAACCGGTGAAATGGCAGCTCCCTTAGCTAGCAGTTGACGTTTATCCTAGCGTTGACTGATTAGCTGCTAGCTAGCTAGCGTTAGCTACTCTACCAAACAAATACCTGGCTGCTGGGCTCCATAGCTCGACAATTACGCTGACAAGTAATACAATATTAGTACTGACGTTAGAAACAAGTATGTAATTGCTGTTTCGCAGGCATGTCACCGCTAACTTTGTATTCCTGCATGCTGTTGTCAGCGAAGTTGGATTATGGCTAAAAACAAAACACTGGGTCCATGTGCATCACAGGGACAACTTTGGGGTTCAGGTTTCCGCTGTGACTTATCAAATATAACACTAATATGACCTTTCACATCGTTCTTAGCAGCATTCTTGAGCTTCCTGTTTTGCTCATTAACGTTAGCTAGCTGTTGTCAGCATTCTGTTGTGACAAATGTTGAAGACCTGGATTTACTGATGGGGGGCTAAATATTCACATCAGCCACACCCCACACGAAAAACGAAGGTGTAGTGCCAGGCTCCTAACCTGATTTTTGTTAATGTTAGATATAAAGGTAATACTAGGGGTACTTGCTGTTCCTGTATTCCTAAATCGATTACTGTTGTCCTAACTTCTGCTCAAAGGAATCTTCTGCTCGTTTTACTTGAGAACGATATGAGGTGTCTCTGAATAGCAGCTATAGAAATCCTGAGGTTGATTAAACTGAGCTACGAGGTCTGCTCAGGCCACTACACAGTTATTCTGTTAGCTTACCTTTTTATGTCACCTTTTCTAAGGTTGTGTATCAGGTTAAACCCTAATCAGTTACCTACAGTACACACTCTCAGAACACTTGTGTTTATGAAGTTGATATTCCAGTTGGACAGTGATTGTTAATAGCTAATGATGGTGTTTAGCCAAAGTTTAAAAATACACTGCCTTTAAGAATTATTGTCTGTCATCTGTCTTTTCACTGTATTTGATTTTCTACCTTTGATCACCTTGAGGTAAATGTCCCAAATGGTGAGTAAATGAACATTCCTTAGATTTGTTATTTGTCACATTTAATTAACAAATCAAATTGTAACAAACCTATCATAAATAGTGCTCAAACACAGACATGTATTAAAGATCAATGCAATTTTTACAGGTTTTGAAGGTGGTCATTGCTTTCATGAGGCACTTAAGCAGACGTGCACACTTACTACTGGTTCTCCATACAATAATCTCTCTGTTTATGCTTACTGCATGGAGTCAGAAATCATCCCCTAGAAACAAATGAATTGCCATGTCTGTCATTGTTTACGTTGGATACATTGCTAGTTCCACCTGAAGTCATGCAACAACATCGTAGATGCCTGAAGCAGTTGAGGTGACTCTGCCCTCTGTCTCTCTGGACGTTTTTGTTTTTAAGATTTAAATCATGAAAATACTAAGTTCATGGATACATGCTTTTTCTCTTGTGGGAAGGTCAATATATCTCTGTAAGCTGGTACAATAATGTTGATTTACTGAGTCCCTGGTCAGTTCTAGCTTTCAGTGTTCCTCGTCGTGGGTTTGAAGGGTTGACTGTCGGACAGACTAGACTGAATGATTTTAAAATTAGGTAAACAAAAAGACTAACTTGAGACATCTATATGCATTTCAAGATTTAAATTATCAAAATACTGAGTTCACACACAAATACTTATGTTTCTCTTGTGGGAAGGTCACTATGTCTCTAAGCTGGTTGAGAAAGTACAATATTGTTGATTTACTGAGTCCCTGGTCAGTTGCAGTGTTCAGTGTTCCTTGTTGCCTGGTTTAAAGGGCTGATTGTGGGACTGGCTTGAGTTTAATGTGTAAATAGGCGATTTGAGCAATTTTCACAAGTCCTGATAACAAATTGTAAAATCCTGATCAGATGATCATCACAACTGCTATATTGTCTGTTGGATGATGTTTTAAACATACCAAACTGTTAATACTATTGATGCAATTGTTGTTCCTTGCTTTATAGATAAATAAGTGGAAAAAAATGACTTGATGACACTCATCTTTTTCAAGGACACGTCTTGAGAAGAAGCACCTTGAGAAAGCTTTAATAAGTCATACCACCGTCATACTACCATGAACACAATTATATCCACCTAGTGACCTTTATCACTTTTTCGGTTCATAACCCACATATATATAAAAATAGATTGCACTGTGTATTGAACTATTCAACTTGCTAAAACCTCAGTGGATGGTCAAGACCTCTTTGTTGTTTGCTTTTTGTTGTCTTAATAGCCTAAGATGTTTCTTTGCCTGTCCAAATTTTTTTAATTCAGGGCATTCAAATGAGGCTTCTTCAACAGAGGTGGTGGGTTACCGTATATAGAGGCACTTGTATTAACAAAGGCCTTGTCATCAGGGTGCAGTCAGACCAAATTCTGCTGTGTGGAATTTATCACGTGATGTGACCAAAGGCAGGGGGGACAGGAAATAGCATGTTTTGCATTGCAGCTGTGATATACAGAAACCAACGTGGCTAGCAGGCTAACAACAGTAGCCCACAAAATTTACATTTTGCTTATTAACTTCTGTCTCAGTCTTCACGCTCTGTTCTTTTCTGCTCCTTTTATTATATTATTTTGCTATCTATTTATAAAACAAGAATATACAAAAACAGTCCCCCATGAATACTCGCTCAAACTGCCTCAACGCTGGAGAGCCACAGGATTTTGTATGACATAGTTCAGATGATTGAAGCTAAGGAGGTGGATCATTTCTCAGCCAGAAGCAAATGTGTCTACATCACATAGACTTGAATGGGAAGTCAATTTCGGTCTGACTGCTCCATTACTCTGCGAAAATGGATGGCACACATGAGGAGGTTGTGGTTGTAGTATGGCCCACTGCTTTATTGAGGATAGTTCTCACATTCCCAGAGCCCCATTCCTGGCCATAAAGGTTCTGACAGGACAGCACTGGCATGTCCCATCTGTAAAAAATGTGTTTTCTGTACAAGCTCCAACTCTCCCAAATGGGAATTTCACAAATTGTGGACAACCTTCCTTTTGAAAATGATTTATTTCAAATCATAAGAAATAGTTCAAAGATTTTGGAAAGCATTAAGCACAGTAGCTCAAGTGAATGGTCCACAGCTGGCAGTCCAAGAGATGAAGAAAACTAAATTTCAGTTTTATGTTTGTCCCTCTGCATCTTGTGTCTTATGTAGACTCATCTGGCATATGTGCATGTATTTACGTCATACTTTTACTGGGGCAGCGATAAAGAAAAACAATAACTCTATTATTGTGCGTAAAATCTCTCATCACAGCCTTTCAAGTCAGCGTTTGTGAAATTATTCAGAAATGATGGCCTCGGTTCTTTATTTGGCATAGTAGAAAAATGCCTCATTGCTTTGCTACATAATACAGGTCAGAAGTAATTTCTGCAAAATGTGCAAGCACAGAATGCTACTCTCTCTTTAGAACAACGTTGATTTATGTATTTTTGTAGCCTGGTAAAATGTTTGGAAGGTGTCAACGTGTGAAAAATCAGATACCGTCCAAGTTTATTGTTTAGTGTGTAATTATAAAGCTGTGTGTAGTAGTAATAGCAACTTTCTTCCACCTTGTCCTGTTGCATTACATGAGTTTTAGTCTTGTTGCTTTCTATGGAGTTGTAGGCACCATTCTTTCAGCATCAAACTGTTTCCAGTTTCAGAGAAAGTGTCCATGCATGCTTACTGTTCCCCTCAGTCTCCATTGTCATGGACTGCTGAACACTTCAATTAGCATATGCCATGTCTTCCTTTCTTTCTGCTGACTCCGTTTGACTGTCGAAGCCTGAATTGTTAATAAGATATTGACAGGTGGTAGCTTTAGGCCTCAGTAGGGTGAACTCCTCCATCCTGTAGTTTGAAAAGTGCACACATGGGAGCTACAGATACACCCCAGGGGCCCCTTGCTTAATTGTTAATCATCTTTCCGTGACACTGATGAATTAACAGAAGTATAGTTTAAAATGAAGTTCTGGAGCTTAGCTGTGCTGGCAGCAATTAGTTTTATCCTTGCTGTATGTTGTTTTTTAGATGTGAAAGGCTTCCAGGACATTTATGCAGTGACTGGTGAAGGTACCATTTTGCTTGTAGTGCAGTATGAAAATAGATCCCAAGAGTGAGTTGCCACTGCTGGAAGCATTGCCTTTTGGGATGAGTTTTAATTAGTTTTTTGGTTAAATTCATCAAATCCCTACCAAAAACCTCCGTGGCTGAATGCTAATGTCATGATGTTCAGGTGATATATGGTATATGTTTTGTAGTTTCAAACAGTTATAGTGTCTATATTTTTTCTGCATCCCATGCTAGACAAACAACTCCAAAACAAAAATTGTCGAGCATTTGACTTTTTGTGCAGTGCAGCTCTTCAGCACTAGTAACCAGGAGCCCCCTTTGATGACATCTTTGCACACTCTTACCCAGCTTGATGGAGTCACCTGGAATAACTTTTAAACCATCTGGAAAGAATTCTCACATATGCGGAGCCTTGTTGACTGCCATTCATTTTCTCTGCCGTCCAACTCATCTCAAACCATCGCAACACCAGTTTTGATGCTGCATTCCATCATTTTCTTTCTTTGTCAAATAGCCCTTACAGAGAGTAGAAGTTCCTGCAAGTCTGTTGTTCTTGTTGGTTTCATTCAGTAGTAGTGTCTTTGCAGCAACTGTGACCATGAAGACCTGATTCACAGTCTCCTCCAAGCAGTCGCTGTTAAGTTGTGTCTACTACATGAACTGTGGTAGACATTGATGGGCGGCTTTAATCTGAAGCACCATTAACAGGCACATTCTGAGGCTGATAACTCTACTGAAATAGTGAGCTAAGCTGACATCAAATATATTTTCATCAATGCTTTTGTGGTGACTACATAATGCCATATGCACCATTTCATCATTTTATTCTACAATGTAGAAGTAGTGAAAATAAAAATACTTTCGAATGAGTAGGTGTGTCAAAACTTTGAACTTGTACTTTATGACTGTACTCTAGAGTGTCAGGTGTCTCGGTCTCACCCAATCTTTTGTCTTTCCTCTCTGCAGGATGTTCCGCCTTCGGGCATTGTCCGCAGTTTCGGTGGGGCTTGCACAGTTGTCCCGGCGTTATCACAGTGGGGTGGTGCGAGGGTCTGGTCGGAGGAGGCTCATGCTGGCAGCCCTGGCTGGTGTAACTGGTGTGTCTGCTAGTGCTGGACTGCTGTGGAAAAGGTAGGACTGCACCCTTTAATACACCTTTATACTTCTGTTTTACCACTGATTAAATAATTTTTCCATTCAATTCTATATACTTTGGTCTCTCAAAGAGCATTTGAAGCCAACTGATTCACTGCTGTGATTGATTTGGGGACCTGTCTAGTGTGTAGTTGACCTCTCCCCCAATGTCAGCCCCTGACCCAGTGGTGCCTTCATCAATATCGCATGACTGGGTATTAATTTTTCACGTCTTTAAAGCAGCTTTTTATGGATTTCCTGCTACATCAAAAGTGTCCCTCTGATTGACACGACTCTCTTTGGAGTGTGTCATTTTTTGTCTTACATCATGAGTTTCATTGTCTTCTATTTGGTGTGGTCCCCATTCAATAAAAAATCTTAATGTGCATTGAGTAGGCTACAATTTGCTTACGGTGCAGTACTCAATAGTAGTTTGACTTTAGGGCACATGCCAAATTCGATTCCCCAATTCTCGTGTTTTTATGGCTATCCATTATGAAGCAGCCTGTGTGTTTAGTTAAGGCAAAGCAGTAGAGAGGGTGTTAATGTGAGAGCTCTATGGGGAGAGAATGACTAGGCTGCAGGAGGCAAAGTGATGGATGGTGCCTCAGGGCATTTGAGACTGATGGGACGAGACTGTTCCAGGCCTTCACCCCAGGCTTCATTCTCCTTGTGTCTCATTAAACTGAATTATTCAGCCTGCCTGAGACAGACCCAGCTATTTATTATTATTATTCCAATTTTCAATGTAGTCAGAAAAATGGTCAAGTGGGAGTTGGGCCATGGTAGACACCTCCGCAGTGCACAGAAGAGTAAAGCACAGTGCAGCACATAATCTTCTTTTGTCTGTGTTAACATTATTTAGCATCACAGTGACAGTACATGACTAGCTCCAAAACAACTAGTTACACTTATTGCTATACCAAAATGCACATAGTTTGTAACACTTCACTCAATAGTTAGCTGTCAGATAACATGGAACTGTCTCTTGAGTGTTAATTTGTTTTCTGATGTGTTTCTTTGTTAAAAACTAGAGCATATGCAGATGCAGGGTCATCTGTGCGACACGCTGAGCAACCAGGTGGAGATGAAGCGGAATTTTTCAGAGATACAGACTCTGAGACGGAGTCTGAGAAATCAGTGGAACCCAGCAGTGGAGATGAGGAAGCAAAAGATGAAGGTGGAGATGGGAAAAAAAAGAAGCCACGCTCTGGGTTCCGTGACCGCAAGGTAATCAATAAACAATAAACATTCAGACATTCAGTCAGACTCCTATTTAATTCATCTTCAGAATGGTGTTTTGAAAACCCCTCCAATCAATGTTCAATATGCAGACGCCAGTATATTTTGACTAATTATTTACAGAGACACACAAAGGTAATCAGCATGCACTTCTGCTGTCATAAACAACAGAAATGTACTACCCGTACGATTTTATTGCTGTTAATTAGGAACCAGATGACAAAGGACAAACAGAAGAAGAACAAAGGTACTTTGATGCCAAATAAACATGGTTTGTAGCTGAGCATATTGGAGTTGGAGGAGCAAGAAGAAAGAATAGAAGAGCTTTTAACAGAAGAAGCCATTTTTAATCAAATGTCGTGCATTGATACAGGTACATGAACCTTATGGATGCTGATGTAAAAATTGTGCAGTCACTCTTGTCTCAGCAGCAGTCATAGTCTCTTATAAGTGTACATATGTCTAGACAGAAAATTTCAACTGAGACTATCCTTGAAGTAGTTCAGAGGCGATAGAGTTTTACAGCGTGTGAACGCTGATTTCTAAGTCTCTTTGTCCATCTGTGTGTCTTTTATGAACCCATACCAGCAACAGCCGAGGTAGGAAATATTATATTTTCAGGTTGACTGTCTGTACATCCATGCTTTGGTCCATCTCTGTCCCATGAGTGCAAAATCTCAGGAACACCTAAAAGGAATTTATTCAAATTTGCCATAAAAGTCAAGTTGTACTCGAGGGTGATTGGAATTGGGTGGTCGAAGGTCAAGATCACTGTGACAACACCTTGGTGTCATTCTTATGAATTGCCTGGGGGGGAATTTCATTACATCTGGCACAAGTTCCCTCTTGGATTCAAGGTTGAACTGATTAAAATTTGGTGGTTGAATGTTAAAGGCACTGTTACCTCACAAAACACATTGTTGGTCATAACTTAAGAATTAATACACTAATTATGACAAAATATTACAATATAATATAAAATGATGAAGGGTCGATGTCAGTGTGACAATATAATGTTGTACAAAAACACTTCTCTGGCCATTATTCATCTCCATAACTCAGAAACAGAAAAGGAGACTGTGACCTTTTCATATTTAGGTATAAACTGAAACACTGACACTGATATTGGGTGCCAACCTTGAAACTGTGGTGATTGTTTGAAACTTCTGTGCTGCCAAGTTGAGGATATCTGTGAAGCATCCACATTTTAAAATCTGTAGCATCTTTGAGGCAACATTTCTATTTGAAGCGTTGTCTACTGTCAGAGCTACAACTTTCAGTGTCAGAATCAGCTTTCTTGGCCAAGCTTGTAAACACCTACATGTAATTTGACTCTTTTTTTTTTTTTTTGCTTCTCTCTATGAACTTAGACACCTCAAAGTCCTCACTACATATATTCTATGAGTCTGGACAGACATTGATGTTTACTGCAATTTCACTCGTTGGCTGCACCTTGAGGCTCAGTTTATTTCATAACTTCTTTTTAAATGTGTTCAGGACCATCTGAGTAATATCAACTCAAATGCAAAATTATGCAGGGACTGGGAATTTGTACTCTAATATGTATTTAAAATTCAATGCTTTCACCTTTCTACTTTTAATCTGATTACCATCTAAGTTTCAGATGTTGCACAGGAACCTGAGAAGAAAAAGAATGATGTAGCTTGAATTTCAGCTGCATGGCTGTCTATGTGTGTTAGTTGTAATGGAAAGAGAAAATGTAAATAATTGAAAGCTTAGAAGAACAAATCTCAGTGAAGGTGATGTGGATGCTGTAAATCTGAAGAGATGAAAGCTTGAGAGAAATGAATGACAGCGTATCCCGGGTTTTTGGTCATTCGGACGCTCTGGCGCTTTCATAAAACTGCCCTGAAAACTCTCATCCATACACAGGTGGATGCCTCTGATGGGTTCATGCTCCTGATGATTTTCCCAAAGACCATTAAGGTCTGCTAAAGAGGATGAACCCACACCGAAACATGTAATCATAACCAAACACAGAATGCAGTTCAGTCAAAGTCAACTATATGTTACTCTCTCTCACACACTTTCTGATATCAAATTGAACTTGATAACAGCCCCAAAAAGTTAAAGCTGTAAAATCTTTTTTTCATTTTTCTCCTGGGAGTTTCTGTAGTGTACACAATCATTCACTGTCACACAAAATACCCACTTGTGTGGAACACATTTTCTAAACACACACTGCTCTGGTAATTTACCAGCTATGTCGCATCTGTTTGAAACTTTCTGCTGAAAAGTAGATGAAACTGTCAAAACAAACACTGGCGTTGTTTATGTGTGTAACAGTACAGAATAAATCGTCTTATATTTCCTGCTAGCAGCACGACATGTCAGTGATGCCTTGGTGATAGTTTTTTGTTCTTACTTGTGGTGTCAACACCTTTATCTGGCTACAATAACTCAGCAGTCTATTTTCATGTTATCTTGTCAGTCAGACTGACCCCGAAAACACTTGATTTCCTGTTTGGACTGTGTGGTAGTTGAGTCAGGAGGTTAATATACCTCCCCATCAGGGCTGACAACTGACTGCCACCTACTTCCTTACTCTTGTCACTCCCTCATTTCTTCTGCATCATCTTAGCTCTCCTTCGAATTATTTACCTTGCTACACTCATGCTTGAAATATAGCTGGTTTTTTGATCCTGTTGATGTTTAGTATTAGACTGGTGCTCATGCTTAATGTGTGGAGTTTGTGTCATTAATTGTGCCTCCTGTCTGGTTGGCAGGTGATGGAGTATGAGAACAGGATAAGGGCTTACTCAACTCCAGACAAGATTTTCCGCTACTTTGCCACGCTGAAGGTCATCAGTGAGCACGGGGATGCTGAGGTTTACATGACGCCTCAGGACTTCATACGCTCTATCACACCTAATGAGAAACAGCCTGAGAGTGAGTATCTTTCTTATCTTACACCACTTTTGCCATTTTACCATCTTTTAACACTAACATATTTACATATTTACTGGCATACTCCAAATGTTTTCTGTTATTTTACTCATTCATTTATTTATGTTTGGCACTGTAAGCTCAGAATAAGTCTAATCCTTCACCTCATCCAGAATTTTAAGCCAAAATACACCCTGAAAATCTTGCATATGTGGCAGTACATGCTTAAATGTTGTTTATGGTCATCGCTGTCAAGGGTGAGATGTTTCCAGTTAAAGATCATGTCGCCCCACTGCCAGAGCATTACCCAACACCCCTTCCCTTGTATTCTATCCAGCTACAGGGACACTTCACACACGCTTGGCAATTCTGGACTTGTGACAATTCGTGGTATAACGATACCACTGACTGTGAAATATGAGGGAGGAGGGGTGACAGAGCTGTCTGATCACGCTGAGTTGAGGGAATCACGACACAGCAGTTGCTATATCAATTAACGGGTTCAAACCAGAGCAGATCTCATGCGTCACACATGGAGCCAGTAAGAGATATTTGATCTTCAGCCATGGGAGGGCTGTAAAGGCAGCGAGCTTAACTTGGATCGCGCAATTCTCGTCTTTATCTGTCATTATTATTCAACATGAAAATGCAGTTAGACTCCTGTGACATTTTATTGGATGGGAATACATTAGCCTCCATCACAGACTTGCGGTTGAAATGTTAGAGTGTGGGGATTGTTACTTCTGGAGCATTCCTTCACAGTAAAAGTGTCAAGGCAGCAGTTAGCACCTAATAAGGACTTTTCTGGGCTTGTCACGTCTATGCTACCTTTCCCGCTCACCTCAGTCCTTCCATCTGTTAATCATGTTCAAGACTTCACCTAGCTTGGCCTCCAGTGCTTACACTCGGTACTCTACCTCCCCATGTCATGATTCCCCAGCTCTACATTTCTTTATCTTGCCTTTTGCTCTCCCAAACTGGAATTAAAGTAATGAAGAACTGAGCTCTGCTGCATAAGCGAAGGTTCAGCAAACCTGATGAATAAGCCAAGAGAAACTACACTTTACAACCATTTCACTCTCTTTTAAAAGGCCTCCAACTAAGTAAGCTTAACCAATTGCAACCTATTTTAAAGTCTGAGTTGCTGATGACAAACTGATGCATTAATGTGCTTTTATTGTTTTAATGCTTAGCTAATTTCTGGGCCAGAGATGATGAATTACCTACAGACTCATTAAATTACTTAAAATATAGTTTTATCTGCCATTTTTATTTTGAATTGTCTGTTTGGATGGGGTCTGGAGATACAAAGACTGAATAGTTAGAACAACTGCATCCCAGCTGAGACACTAAATCTTAGAAGGTCATGGCATAAAGTAATCCCCAAACCGGACAGCGTAGCCTTGCAGAGGCTAATAGTGATGATTTCAGGTGTTCATAGCAAATTGTGAAATTAAATTAACCACTAAGCCTGGCGCATGACACATGAGCTAAAATGCCCTTTGATTTGACTCTTGGCCAGACAGATCTTTGCTGCATGTCATTCCCCTCCTTTCTTTCCCCACATTTCCCATCTAGCTCTACTGTACTATCTTTAGAAAGGCACAATGCAAATTAGACTCAAGTAAAAAAGTGAATCAACTGATTTTTATTCCTAGGCTGTTTCTCCTTAAAATTTCATTAGAAGAAAGCAGCTTTTTTCACTTGAAGAAGACTTTGAAATGTAACAGGCATTGTTTGGTGAAGAAATGTGGGCTTTCGTTCAGCGATCCAGCTCTGGAATCTGAATCTCTGTTGATGATGGTAATTGACCTGTAGTTAAATCAGCAGAAGAAGGCTATTTCCAGAGGTCTTGGTTGTAATTAGATTTCCTGTAATGCTGATAAAGCCAACTTCGAATGAAATTCTGATATTCACTTAATTTGTGTTCAGTTTTAGAACATTATAATCCAGGTCACACCCTTCCTTAAGTTAATCTAATTTTAGACAGATCAGTCTTTCTGTGTGACATGAAGAACCTTGTGTGACATTCACCCTGTAGAATACTGCATGCTTCATCATGTAGCAGATGAGAATTGCCGCATTACTGAGAAAATAGTCACCTCAACCAGGGTTTTTTTTAGTTTAATTATATTTGTTTGGGAGGTATGATTGTCTATTTTACACAAAACACGTAACCCATCATTACATCTTTATTTGACTGAGTTTAGTAAAATGTACTGACAGTCACATTTTATTCTTCGTGTCCTTGCAGGGAGCAGAATTGTAATAAGCAAAAAATGAATTAATGGCTTTTGCACTAAAAGGTATGACATAAATATAGTGAGATTAATAGACTAAGTGATCAGTGCTTAATGAAAGCTACTCATTTTCAATGTATCAATAACTTTGCTTCACTGAAGTGATTATTAACTGTGTTAACATGGTATAATGACAGTGATTTATAATAAACACAGACACCTTGAGATACTCATTTCAAGCTATATACGCTGTATATAAATACAGATAATAGATACTGTTGATCTTGGTTTGTGCTTCTGACCTGAATCTATAAAATATACCAGTGTTTCAGAACTGTGTGGTAACTGATGATGTGGACAGTCAAAGTTGAATGCTGATGATTATTTATTTTAAAGAACTGGCTGAATGGAAATGTGTTGCTAATGACTATTATTAATCTCTAGCATATGCCATCAATTACCAGAGGTTTGGTAATGACACCAAGTAAATATATTTGCTGTGCTTCCTGCTAGACATACATCTTGTTGCCCCTGTGTTTGTAACTAGTCTGCCTCACATCTGATTTGTTAGAATATTTCATCTTAATCTGCATGCCTCTATTTATTTCTCCCGTTCTCTTTTTCAGATCTAGGCCTGGATCAGTTCATTGTGAAACGCTATGATGGGAAGGTAAGAAATGGATGTCTTAGTGGTAAAGAAGATCTATCATGGATGTCAGAAGTATGGGGTTTATAATTATTGCTTAGTTTAATCTCTTGAAAGTAAGCATTGAGGGATTTTGTCAATATATTTTAACCCAAATGATTATTTAATTTCCCCAAAAACCTGTGGGCTAATTATGCATTATGAGCATTTCTTTCCTTTCCCACTACACAGCTTGCTAGTCTCCCAGAGGGCGTTTAATCCCCGAATGACCAAAGTGAAAAAATGGCTTAAAGACTCAGTTCATCCAAAATACAAAAACTTAATTTTCTCACTTGACCTGAATTCCTTGTGTTGTTGTCTGGCCCCTGAGACGCTGGAAAGTATTTAGAAAAACTTCACATTAACACGTTAATCTGGACAATCCACAAAACCTTCTAGCATTGTAGAAATGGATTTTATTTTTTGGAGTCCTAGGTTCCAAGTAAAGTCAGCAATCAGTAATAAAATGCTAAAAGTAACTTTTTAGTAAAATTATCTCTTCCAAGTCTCAATAGAATGTCTTAAATCCAGAATTTTGATCTTATTTTCATACAGAAAAGATAAGGCGTCTACACTTCATAATCAGACTTTATAACCCCAGAATACATTAAGTGTTTTATCTTTTCATGACTTTTAGTATTAAAATATGCCTACACAGGAAAGGAATTACAAGGGAGGTTTTGAAAAGTTATGGTCTTATCTCACTGTGGTAGTGTGAAATGACATGACAATAAAAGCCAGACATATTATCTCTTGAACAGAAATAATCGGCGTCAGCTTCAGGTTAACTTCTAAATGCCTATCGAGACACTGGCAAATTTATGTGTACACTAAAACAGTTTAACAGTTTTTTTTAGCATCTTTTTTTTAGCCAGTTTAAATATATCTTTTGCTAAATGTCAAATTTTATATGTCAATGTCAATGCCAGATTTATTTATAGAGCACTTTTAAAAGCCTATGGCCAACTAAAATGCTTTACAGTAGAATAAATCATCAACAATATAAGAACAAATATATATATATGTGTAATATTATCCAAAATCATAATGAAATTCATATAGTCCGAAAACTAGCTGCTGTTACATTCATCCATCTTTCAGACTGAAATGGTATTGAAAGAAGAGGTTTAGTACAACTACAAATATAGTATAAATACAGTAATGTGGCTGGAGATGATTAGTCGTTGCCATAGAAATAAACAAATTCTTCAGGAACAGTGAGATTACAGCACTGGAATGGATGGCCTATGGAAAGAGATAGTGGAGAAATCACTATTAAATTCAGCAAAGAATGCAGAAATGAATAGCAAATGCCCCATGCTACTGATAGAAACACAAATGTAATAAATTTAGGTAATTTTTCTGGGTTATTTAGTTGTTTGTCTATTTTATTCATTTCTGTTGATTCCTGGCAAATGTGCATAAGTTAATTTTATATTAGAATATGCAAAAGTGTAAATGATGATTTTAAAGTCGATAAATGTTTTTTTTCCCCACTGACGCTACCCTGTATACTACATTTTGCACTGTCTATGTCTTTCCTTTTGGTCCAGCTTTACTGTCCTCTTTGCTTTCTAATTCTGAACTAATAATATGAGTAATTTACTTTCCAAATGGTGTTTGAAAAAGTTTCAGAAAAAGTTTTAAAGGGCAATGAAGGGAAATTATGTCTTCAACCTGTTGAAAGATCCTTTAACCATCTGTGTTTTTATCTCAAAGCATTCAGTTAATTAGATCTAGAAAAGCATGGCTCTTTACCAGAGCACCTCCACACGTAAGAGGAACTGAAATTGGGACAAGTACAAAGTGAGGCTGCTTATAGTCTAATGACCTTTTTAAAGACAATGACAACAAGTGAACCTTAGTCCCTGCGGCCACAGATTGACTAAAAGGAACTACCCTGTGTGCTCTAAGTGATTACATTTCTCTGGTCACAGTGAGGGAAAAAAGGAGCCATGAATATAAATCACCAACATCATTATTTTCATTACTGCTTTCCCCAATATTGATTTGTGACCATTACTGCCCCCTCATAAATTTCAGGGAGTATCTTTCACACCTAGTAGCCAACCATCCTCATTCTATTATTATTAGCTAATCATCAACGTGATAATTGTAGTTTCTAACCTCATCACAAAATTCATCTGCCCCTAGGTTGGTATGAGTCTTTACCTAATTCCATAATGTAGTCAGATGAATCACAGAAAGTCAGTGAGGCTAAAGAGAGGCTGCAGTCTATTTCATTTCATTCGATTCTTCTTTTACTCCCTTGATTGCTTCTTCTGCAATTCGGTTTTGCCCAGCGTTATGTTTTGTGACTGATTCTCCAGAACGTTTACTCACCCATATTTCAAAAATCTATTAACTAAAGAGCTTGGGCTGTACATTAATTAAAAGTAAAAGTAAAAATCAGTTCCAGCCCAAAATCAGAATGAAACAGTCTTCCATTTATGGCCCTTGTCGCTTATGTAAATGCCATCCTTATCTCCAGGCCTCGTGTTTCTTTATTTGCTATGCAAATCTTCTGACACACGATCCTTTCTGGGACTGTATTTAGCTTTGGTTGTCCCCTGAGATTTTCCTGCAGTGGCCAGAGAGGTTAGAGAGCACTCATCTGTCTCCGGCTCTGCTCAGCCCTTTTTTTACCCATAGACATGTGCACCACTCTCATTGGTTTAATGGGCACATCTAGCTAGTTGGAAGATGAATAAACCACCACTGTTCCCTGCCAAAAAGCCACGAAATCTAGTTCATACGCAACTAAAAAGTGCAATGAATTAGACCTAGATGAAAGGGCCACTGCAAGTACGGTGGTGCAATATCTGTAGTGTGTAAATCATGAAGTTGGTGGAGGGTGTGGTGAAGTAAAAAGGGAACATTTCAGCTTGGGGGTTGGGTGGTAAAGTAAGATGGAAGCTAAAGTCAATGGCAGGGAGCAGTACAGTAGTATGTGAGCTTATAAGAGCTCTCTTAAAAGACCTCTGTGTCTCACTTCCCAGGATTTAGTTTAAAAATAGCCAAGCCAAACAACAGATTGTCACATACGTACTGTTTGGCCACAGTTAAGTGGAATAATATGTACAAGTGTGGGTATTGTAAACCTCTCACTCCATTCCTTTCTCCACCCTATCCTGCTGACACTAATTTGTTCCAGGTTCAGTCTATATGTAAGCCAATCATCACATGCCTAACAGGGTTGACCACATATGGCTAACAACTGTTGTTCGTATTAACCATTTTTTTTTCCATGTTTATGAACACTGTTGTCGTAGAAGTCTTTAAATAGTATTCCTTGTGTTTACTCAAATTGCTACATCACTCTTTTCTCTTCTCCTAATTCAATGCATCACTGTGATTTCTTCTCCTACCTTTATCATGTGGGCATGCTTTCAGCTGCCGTAATGTTGATGTGACTTGACATTGCCATTGTGAACTGTTGATTATTCTCTCATGCTCAACCATTCTCTCTTGCTCACATAACAAGTAATCCCTCCATTTTCTCTCTCTTCCCCTCATCGTGAATAACCATCATTCTCAACTCCCCGTCTCCCACTTTTTCTCTGCCTCCTTCCCTATTCATTCAATCTACTGATCCCCCGTTCTCCACCCCCAACCTCCCCGTCCCTCCTCCTCCTCTGTCTCCCTCCCTCCCTCCCTCCCTCCCTCCCATTCTGCCCCTCCCTCTCTGCAGGACTTCTGGCAGGTATGGGGTGTGTGCCGAGCAGCATGTGTGCACCTGAATGAAAAACTGCACTTAGTATTCACTACCTACTCCCTTCTTCTCCTTTATACTTTATTTCCTCTTCTCTCTCTGATGGCTCTTTGTGTTTTTTTCCTTCTATTTTTTGATGACTTACTCTCTCACTCCTCTGTAGTGATATGGAGGGCATAGCTATTCACTGTGTTAGTTCAGGGGAACGGCTAAGTAAATAGTTTTTCGGTATTTACCACATCTCAGCTTCAGCAAGTGTAAGACTAGAGTCATAGCATCAGTTAAGTTTATGATCGCTATGTATAGGAGAGCAGCCAAACTGTGCATTTAATACATGCATTTTCTCAAAGGAAATCTGTGAACTGCCATAAATGCAAAATTTACATCTAGCTTTACTCTCACACTGTAAATCTGCTGTAGGTGTTTTACACTGTCAGACCACTGAGAGTAGAAAAAGCAGCACCACTGTAATTATGTATAATAAGCAGATTATGTCATGGTCATCGAAAGTGTTTGTCACTAATTGGCTGGTCATCAGTTTACTCACAGTGCAACAGTGCATTAAACTGGACATCATTAATAGTAGCTGTGCTGCTAACTCCATTTCAGTGATGACCACTTTTAAACAAACTTTTAAAAACTGGTTTACAGTATCAGCGCATGCTGTAATACACTCTGAGATCTTTCTGCCTGTTAATTTTACATACCAATTCATTTAGGTAAAAGTGTTTGTTTATTATCCGCATCCTAGTTTTAAGTAACACTGCAATGGAGAAACTGAAAATTTGTAATGCACGCATTTATTTCGGTGAGTTTAGATAAATGAGTCCTGACCTATAAGCTTTGTCTACTGAATGATCTGTCCTTTAAGCAGGGTTGAATGCCTCTGTCAGTCAGGATGATATGAAGATAAGCTAAGCGTAGGAAAGAGCAGGCTGCAACCTGTTCACCATATGATGACTAGGAGGGTCATGAACCGAGGTAGACACACATCGCATTGTGTGTGTGCTTTTATCAAATAGGCAAACTCAAACTCTGTGTTGTTATTGGGCATTGTGTTGAAGACCCTCCCAGTGCCCTTTGTATAGTTTGTCAGAGACAGCTGCATGCCATGCCTTCCCTGCTGAATTATTGAAAGTAAAGACTATACTTTGCCTCGACAGGGATTATTAAACGCTGCGGCACTGCTGCATAATTTACATTATGCTAGTCAGTTCCCCAATGTAAAGTTCACACAAATTTGTACTGAAATTTTATGAATAAATTTAAGTCTTGCAAAGCTGAGATGCAAAGAGCAGCTACAATAATTAATTTATAGATTATTGGTCAGTGCCAAATCATAGAAGTGCTGTTCCCCTGCACTTCCTCTATCTTGCTTTACCAACACTTTTTCTCCTCATCTTTTCATTTCTTCTAAGAAATACCAGCTATAGCTTGTCACATGCTTTGGCGCTCTAGCCGTTTTCCCAGCATGCACTGCTCTATTGCCTGCGTCTGAGAGAGAAAGTAGCTGGTGGTGGCGCCCCCTTTCTGCGCATGGTGGCATTACAGGGTGGTTTTGAACCCAGGAAATGGCTCTGTTAGCTGATGTCAAGGCTGTGTTGATGTGCTTGATAGCCTTCACAAATCCATCCTCTGGATTTTTCAGATGTCAGTGCTGCATGATATCTCTAGAGCATGGTTTAGAATTACCGAAGGCAGGTTCTGGTCTGTACATCTAAAATGTATCCAAACTGTTTCTATGCTGTGGCGCTCTCTCTTTGAAAAGCCACACTGTCTTCAGCGTGACCTGCCATGACTGAGAGCGGACACCTGTCACAGAGGGACTGTGGATGGGGCTGCTCCTGTGGAAACAAGCCGCTTGTCACGCCAACTGTTTTCATGTTCACCCTTTCTGATTTCACAGGGAGCTCTCAGGGGCCACTGTTTGGACGGTCACGGCTCTGTTTTTTATATCCTCACATTCTCATGAGCTTTCTTTAACCTCCCTCTGTTTTGGTGTCTGGAAAACTTCACATATAAACACAGAGAAGATCTTCTCACTCTTTCTGTCTCTCTCATTTCTAGTCTATTAGAGGTTGGATTGTCTGTAAATTTGATCAGCTAATTCAGTTCGCCCTCTCGTCTTATGAGACAGCTGCCATTCCTCAGCAAAAAAAATGTGTTTATTAAGTGTTCCACATCAGGAAGCATTATTCTGAATGTGCTCCCTACGTAATTACGAGTTATTAACGGTACACCTGCTTTGTGGTTACCCCTGGGACCTAGAGGTAGAAAGCTAATTCAATAATGTTTTCTCCACCTCCATACCTGCCTACCCACCTACAAAACTGTGGTGTTTTGGTCCCAGAGAAAGTATTCTTTCATGGCCACTATGATGGTCATATATGTGTATATGTTACCTGTGGCCAAATACCTAGTATAGAATCATGTAGTGTTTGCGGGTTTCTTTGTGCTTTCATGGGGACCATGCCCTAAATATATGTTTTGCACCACAGGGCAGGTGCACTTACACACTTTCAGCCAGCATTTAGAAATTACAGGCTCAGACCTAGAATGACTTTACCCACAAGCAGGTCATTTGGAGTTCCGTTTCCTCTGAAATTCGTGATTTTTATTGTACCTGTCAAAGTGACAGTAACCCCAGAGCTGCCGCATTACACAAAGCATCCGCAATGATTTAAAAGTACTGATTAATTTTTAATGAATTTCTTCCCCACCTTCCCACTGTTTTCTCACTCAGTCTGCACTGTCTGACTGTCCCACTGTACACACATCTCAATATTTTTTATCAGTGTAACTGCACGCTAGTGAGCCAAGCTCTGTTGACATTCACCTGTGCAAAAGATGAGAGGTCACTCAAGACACGTATCACTCAAGTACACACACTCGCTATACTGCATAGACAAATGGAGTGGGAGCAAATTCCTTCTCCTTGCAGCCTCAGCTTTTCATCCTCAGAGGCGGATCACAGCCTAGACCCATAAATTCATCTTTGCTATGGTCCTTAGAGGAGACTATGCAGACAATATCTTTGAAAAGTCTTTTTATCTTTAGTGTCATAATTAATGTTTTAAAGTTAGAACACAGCCCATGCGGCTGATATTGTATTCTTTCATCATTCTCTTCCCTCTTTTCCCCTGTTGCCACGGTGTCTGCAGCTGCAGTGTTGGACAGGGTCACCGATCCTATCAATAACAAAGCACTGCAGCTGGTACAGTGTTTATAGTGAGGGCCCAGTCTAAGTGGTCTTCAGCTCCTAAGCCAGGTGCCTGGTCACACAGTGATAGCTGTGTGACTGACAACGGTGACACTAGCTGAAAATAGATGTGTGGCAAATTACATATTTTTGGCATCCAAACACCTATGCAAGTGGATTGCAAAATAGTGTGTTGAATTATGTCTCATTTCAATCACAGTTGCTTCAGCAGCTGCCAGTTTACTTTTGTTTTGACATGATGGCACAGGATGTCAGAAATGGTAGCTCTCACCAACACAGCTGTGATAGGATTGAACCCTTCAGAACAGCAGTGCCATATGGTTGATTCAATTATGTAAAATAGTTCATATTACATATATTTGGAGTTAACAGAAAGCCACCAAATGGAGATGATTTATTACAGCTTTGATCATGTGCTGAGTCAGAGACATAAAAAGGAACCAAAAATGCATTGCAAATATGAATTTAACAATGAACTATGGGAATCTAAAAACTTTGTGTGCAGTCTAAGTTTTTAACTGTGTCACTTTTAATGATGTGTTTAGAAAGTGTTTGTTAAGCACTCATGTGAAATGATTAGAAGGAGACTTAGCCCTTGCATACATGCCTCTGGCTGTGCTTCACTTGAATTGCATGGGTCTCATTTGTTGGCTTTTTAAAACTAGGCTAGTTGAAATTTAGCCAGGACAGTTATTGGGCTGCTCTTTAGCCTAGTGCACTGGAGAGTTTAGCCCTGACCAAACCTGTGACCTTGTCTGTGCGTATGTATTCTCTCGCACTGACAACATTACGCAGAATGTATAGTGTGTGTGTGTGTGTGTATGACAGCAGTGCACTTCGCTGCCCTGCTGCCAGCGTCGTTCAGCCAGCAGCTCTGTCAGCACTGTGTTTCTGCCTCAGCTCACAGGCTAGTTGAGTTGTTCAGTTCATCATCTGGACACAGCCTGTGGACTTGCCCATAACAAAGCTGGCACAGGAAAATGTGTGGACACACGACCAAGCTTAACGTGGATATTTACAAAGAAATCACACTCGTATACACAGACAACTATGAACAGATCACACACACAATTGAGGCAATTGTTAGCTGGTAATTAGCTTGAGTGCTGCAGCAATTAGTTTCGCAGTCATTTGAAGATCAGTGCATTGGTAAAAAGCTTTGATGAGTGGTAAATACTGTCTCAAATGTAGTTGGGATTTTTTGGTGATTTTAGCAGAGTGTTTTATACGCAGAATGCCCTCTCGGTTGATGAATCAGACCTGATTAAAAAAAAAGACTAAACTGATAAGATTCAAGTCTGTCTGTGAAATCAAATAATCTAATAGGGATGTCCTGTAGATAATACTTTTTTCCATTTATCTGAGTCCTATATACATTTTTGTACTGCTGAATGGCTTGTTCTTGCTGCATCTAATATTGCATATCTTGTGTCAGGAGTTGAATCTTGCACCGGTAACGGAAAGATAGAGGATGAAGAGAAAAACTGCATGAACTTACAACAGAGCCACAGGCTCCATGGAGAAAGAAAGCCAATAAGGAACACATGGCACAGCCTGATATACACACTTTCACACCTCTGTCTCTGCATTAGAGAGTGTAGTGTTACATCATTCATTTGTTAGAGATGTACGGTAAGATAGCACACATTGTATGTGAGAGAGAGGAAGATAGGTAAAGCTTTGTTGTCAGGTTATTGTCAGTAAAGAATGTGTTTGTAAAGTAGGATCCTAAAGGAGAGAATTATGTTCATTTCTGCCTGGGACACAGGCTATATCTGATTATACTCTGCATTTGTGCATATTCTCTTTTTTATCAAATGAATCCGCTTTTTGGGTCCACTCTTTGACCATTACATATGAATATGTTTTCCTTTAGCTTCATTTTGGCTATTCTTGGGGGTATTTTTGACCTTGACTCAGGACACTAAAAAATGAGCTATTATGCCTAATGTGCTCTGTGCCTTTGTTCTGATCGTTATAATGAGGCCTAGTGTGGTTATGCCTCCTGTGTGTGTAGCTGTATGTGTGGGCGTGCTGGCCCATTAAAATACACACTTGTGTGGCTGTGTGTGTCTCTTTTCCGTTTCGTGGACTGGCATTAGGACTCTGTCTCACCTCAGGGCAAGAGGGTGTTCTCAGTGTATAATTGTTGCAAACCTAGAGGCCAATACCAACCTCTTTTATTCTCACCCCTGTCACTTTTACTTTTTGCTCTTTCTTTTTATTATACGCATGTACCTGTCCCTTTATAGTACTCTCTCCCACTCTCCCACTCACACCTGAAAGCCTTTAACCCTTAAGGCACCGAGTGCAATTTCGTAATTTTGGTACCTCTTCATCTGTCACTTTATCTCCACTAGAAGCACAGTTCGAAAAATAACATTTTTCTCTTTTTGACCTCCCCCTTCTCTCTCCCACTCCCTTCTCCTCTTATACCAGTAATGTTGATACCATCATTAATGTCTGTCTTGTATAGAAACAGTTTTTTTTTCTATTTTTGCATCGCTGACTTTTATGAGTCAGGATAGACATGAATTGGTTATAGTGATACATTTTAGCGGCTCATATCAATTGTCTTTAGCAGCTATTATGCAGCCTGTTTCATATGAGGAGGGAGTCGGTTCATGGGGAAAGAATGTGAAAGAATTGCTATGCTACTCAGGGGGCTGGCACCAAATTTTTGTATTCATATGTTTTGTACTCAGCTTACAGCTCTGCAGATAATACTTAATGGAGCTGCATCAGTTCAGTTGACTTCAGTTGAAATGTATTGATACTGAAACACTAATTGTAATCGCAAACTAGAGAGACCACAAGACATAATTGAATTCTTAATTTTGAGTGGCATCCCCCCAATTATCTTGTTTTGAACAAGATGGTCTGTGTATGTGTGTGTGGGCTGTTTGCAACAATATGAATGCACATGCGTGTCTTTGTCATTCAAGGCCCTGCTAAAGACAGCAGAGGCCACGATGTTCTCTAACAGTTGTTTCTCCTCCCTCCTCCTCCTCTGAAATGGACCTCTTTACAGACGGAGGTAACTCCACGTGGGCCCAGTGTGGCCCCGGCCTCACCACCCCTCTTCCACCGCCCCTTCTCTAGGCATGCTCTGTCCATCTGTTTGGTGGAGCGTCCTACTAGTGGGACACTGTCTTTCAACTCTTTATCACTGAGCGTGTTGTGTGCATGTGATTAAGTCACACTTTCATGCAATGCTGTGAATATACACATGCTAACAGCGAAACATCAAGTTAACTGTGCGTTTGTGTGTGTGGGTGTGTGTTTGTGTGTGTGTGTGTGTGTGTGTGTGTGTGTGTGTGTGTGTGTGTGTGTGTGTGTGTGTGTGTGTGTGTGTGTGTGTGTGTGTGTGTGTGTGTGTGTGTGTGTGTGTGTGTGTGTGTGTGCGTGTGTGCGCGTGTGTGCGTGAAAGAGAGCTAAAGTCACTTTGTTTTTAATGATTAATCCAGTGGGTTGTGTTACAAATATGTTTGATCAATAGTGTGTGTTTGTGCTTCAGTCTCTCGTGATGTTTTCCCTCTCTTTATGTCAATTTCACACTGTGAGTACAGCCTCTGGTGGATAATGTGTTTTGTACTCGAACTGACCACAAACTTGTTCTTCACTGCCACCCTCACCTGCCTGTATGGCTTCATGTGTATGCAGCACTTGCATGACTGTTCCTGTGATAACCTGTATGTATATATGTATATACATAATCATCCTTATGCACTGTGACTATTTCTAGTGTGTATGTGTGTGTGTGAAAGAACAGTATGTGTGTAAATGTTTTGTGTTTGAACACAGCCAGTCTCTGATTGAGCTTTACTCACAGACACACACATACTTTCTTGCACACACACACAACGCCACAGCTGTAGAAGCTATAAGGCTTGTGCTGAATAATGTGAAATGTTTTTAATACAACATTTTCCTTTTTGTGTCCTGGCCTGGATGAGCAGAAGATTGCCCAAGAGAGGGAGAAGTTTGCAGATGAGGACAGCATATTTTACACACTGGGAGAATGTGGCCTCATCTCCTTCTCTGATTACATCTTTCTCACTACTGTGCTGTCCAGTAAGTACATTGTTGAACTGTTCAGGCTGCCTAGTAATTGAGTGGTTCATATGACTCATCTCATTCAATCCCACATCCTTTAAATCTTACGCATTGATCACAAATCAATTCCCAAGATAATCTCTTCTGTGTCTTCTCTGCTCTTTGCTTTCTTACTGTGTCAGCTAAGACAGAGTGAAAAGGAGTGATTTTTTTAATGTGATGTTATAAACTGGGTTAAAGCAGTCTGCCTGTACAGAATGATGTTGTTATGTCTAAGATAATGTGTGTCTCCCGAGTTGTCTTCTTTGGAGATGTTGTGTTTCACAGAATCAGTTTGTTTTAGCTGGTTCTAGAGAATAGACCACATTAATGCCTGTGCTCTGAATATGTCAGAGTTCTTCATAATGAAAATGAATCTTGACTCTTTCCTCTCCAGTGGCTAGTAAACTTTTATCCGCAGCTTAGCTAGAACATTTATTATAATCCATTCATATGGAGAAAGTCCCAGGGGAAGTTTTCAAGGACAAGTCATTTTTAAGCAGACAGGGCAGGATGCCTTATGGTTGGTTTCAATCCATTTAACACGGCCACAAAAAGAGCAGAATGGAGGACACATTTTGTGCACCAGATGCACACATTGGGTCAAGCCTCATAAGGGTACATATGTATTTACTGTTTTTGTATAATCTGAATCTTTTGTCAGATAACAAAAGGTTAATCTTTAGTATTTCCATAAAAGGTGTTGCGTGTTTATCGCATTAAAATCATTGTAGTAAAAATTACTGTAAAAAGTGTGAACCACTCAAAATAATGCAATATCATGAAAGAGTTTGATGTTTTGTCAGTTATTCTGGTATAGGAATGACACAGATAAGTCAAAACATTGTGGCCACTCTTGGACGATCAAAATAGTTTATTATCCCACAACTTTGACAAAAATGAAATCATTAGAATCAAATAACTGAGTTGGACCGTCAGAAAAGCATGTCGGATGCTCTTGGGCAACAGTAACAAGTGGCTACCTACTCTGGTTTGTGACAGGTTAAACCATGAAGTAGTGGCTGGATGTAAGGGAATTGCTGGAAAAAATAGTGTTTAATTGCTGCATGTGGGCACTAAATACAACAGGACACCTCTAGCGGTGTTACAGAATGAACATCTCAGCAGATCAGAGCTGTTTTGTAGGCATTTAAATAACCAGCAGCATATTAGGCAGAGTTGATCATAGTGTGTTGGCCCTCTGGTGTATGTAGCCCTTATATACATAGTCCCACAACATAATACAGTCCAGATCACTTTCTAAAAGAGGCAGCTCTGTTGAGAGATAATTGATTTGATTAGTTTTGGTCTGTAAATTTTAATAAAGCAAAACAAGAGTGGATGTAGTGTATATATAAACTTTAATTCTAATTCTGTTGTATTTGAGATAAAAATATGGGTGTGAAGTAGTTGCAAATGTTAAAATGGTACTGACTCTGGTCGTGTTGTTATTAGCTGTATCTGTAGGCAAAATGCAGAAAGTGTGCAGATTGGAGACAATGAAGCAAATGAATACATTACTTATGCAAATTTTGTATTCAAGCTTATACAGAGTGCGAAGTCCGTTCTAGTGGCTTCACTGTTTGCAGAAAGCGGGGCTGATATTGTGGTAATCGTTGTGTGGTCTGATGGCTATTATCCCTGTGTGAGGCCTTTATCTTTCCCCCTGTGAGGTAAAGGCTGAAGATGATGCACAACTGATGTGTAATGATGAGTCAGTAATGAACTCTTGAGCTTTTGTCTGGGTCGATCCAGTGTGACTGTTGTTTTCATATTGTGATGGATTGATTTGAGAATGTGCCTCTTTGTGTGGGTTTGCCTGCTGTGGTGTCCAGCTCCCCAGAGGAACTTTGAGATTGCTTTCAAGATGTTTGATCTGAACGGCGACGGTGAGGTGGACCTGGAAGAGTTTGAACAGGTTAGACTGTTACCAGCAATGCATTGTACATGCAGGAGACACACACACACAAACCTGCACAAAATCAACATATTAAAAGAGACAGAAGCTCAAAAGAGCTAACCCTCATGTTTGGACTGTGCTTTAATAGCCTGAGTAGCATCTGATTGCATTACAGTAACACACACTGACAGGCAATAAAGGTAGGTTCCCACACTGATGTCCATAAATGTGACATTTTCTCAAAGAGAAGAGATAAGTGCTGTGCTCTGCAGTCTGAGTTAATGGATCGGGCTTTATCATATACAGTCGTACGTGAACTGTATTATTCAGGTAGAGTTTTATTCTTATTCCTCATTATCTACAATAATTAATTGACTTTTTTATGATTATTTTAACAGCTTTGAAATGTGGCTTAGCATATTGCTCTGTATACATCAAGCCAATTTTAACCAAATCAGTCAGGCTTTTATTGTGGGCCATTGTCTGATTAAATTGTTTTTAAAACAGTATCTGTGCACCTTTAAAACTAGAAAATAAATGACTACTTGTAACACCTATTTGGCCGCTCATCCTGATTGACACGTGAACCCCAACATTTGCAGGTCCAGAGCATCATTCGTTCTCAGACCAGTATGGGCATGCGACATCGTGACCGCTCCACCACAGGAAACACCCTGAAGACAGCCGGCTGCAGCTCTGCTCTCACCACCTACTTCTTTGGAGAAGACCTGAAGGGAAAACTCACCATTGGCAGCTTCCTGGAGTTTCAGAGGAAACTGCAGCACGATGTGCTCAAACTAGAGGTAATGAAAGAGAAAAGTCAATGAGTGAAGGTGGAGAGGAAGATTCTATGGAGAGTTTTTCATCTACTGATTTACTTAAACATGCGTACAATTATAATTACTTACTTTGAATGTCACAGCTCTTTGGCAATCTTAAATCTTTCTCTTAAGTCTGTACCCATTAGGGACTACAGAGGCAAATAAACAGCTTTCTAACACAGTGCAAGTAAATCTTACTGCTCTTGTTACATTTACTCCCAGGAACCAACCAGTAAACTAAAAATTGTTTGAGTCAGGAGAGAATCAAGGAGTCAGTGACAGGTTAGTGTTATAAACAGAGGAAAACAACACTGAGGATGACAAATTCCCTTGGTGTCACAATCTGAAACCTTTGACAGTTGAATATTAAAGCCATCTTCTGTCTCCTTAGAGTGACACCATGCCTCTACAGTACCAACAACTGATCAGCTTTGTTGAGCATATGGTAATGCTGTTAATTTGCGTGGGAAGTGCCTGATACACTGAAGCATAATGGTCATCTGAAGCTCCAAGAGTAGGACTCCAATCTGAGCATCTGCCAGCACTATCTGTCAGGCCTTAATGATAGCACTTAGCTCAGAGAGGGAAATCATATCACCACAGAGAAGGCTGACATCATATTAACATGGATAATCTTATTCCTGACTTTTATTTTTCTTCTCATGTGTTGGACCTTTTCTCTAATGTCTGAAGCTACAGCTTACCCCAGGTGATATATCACCATCTGTAGCCACTGTTTTTGCTAAATGTTTAACTCATTCCCTCTATTATTTTTGTAGCTCTTCTAATACCCCTAGTTAATGAATTTGCAATCTGATTTCAGGGCATTATATTTAGATTTTCTAAAGGCTAGGGAACACAAAGAGGGAGAAAACCTATGGTCTGTTCGATCTGTATCTCCACACATCATAAGACAAAGATCCAGATCTGCTATCTGGGATTGGAATAGAACTTAAACATCATAAAATTTAGATACTTGTTGGCTGCATGAAAGGTGTCATCACGTTTGAAATTTCTTCTTTTGACTTAATTGCGTGCTGCCTGCTATCAACAAATTAACATTTTGGGAGGAACGTTAAGAGAGAAAGAGGGGAGGAAGCCGTGTGACTGTCAAACACCCTCAGACATAAATTGACTATATTGACCTGACACAGCCAAAGCCCACTGTTGTTAAGCCATCCTCCAATGGAACGTTGTAAAAAATGCACATGCAGATTTAATGTCACCAATGCCGGCTCCAAGCATGATTCAACGTGAAGCCTGACACCAGTATTTACTGTTTACTATCTCCCCATGTCCTCCCTCTGCCATTAATTTTTTTGTCCCACTACATAGCACTCAATCTCTCTCTGTCTCACTCTTCCCCCTTCCAGTTTGAAAGGAATGATCCTGTGGATGGCAGAATCTCTGAGAGACAGTTTGGGGGTATGCTGCTGGCCTACAGTGGCGTCCAGTCCCGTAAACTCAAGCAGATGCAGAAAGGCTTGAAGAAAATGTTCAAGGACGCACAGGTAGATAAATCTGAGCGGTTTTACTCATGCTTGAATGGAAATTTGAGATATGTGATGGGTACTCTGTGGTTTTAGACGGTGTGTGATGTGGTGGTGTGAATGTTTTAACTAACTGGCCTACATGGGAGGATGTGTGACAGACCGTGTGTGCCTGAGGGAGAAAGAGATGGTGCTGGGACATTGTGAGTGTTTGTGAGAGGCGGACTGGAAGGTAATACATCACTGGGAGAAGACAGCACATTCGGTGCCTGATGGTATCCACCTGACCAACACTCACTCTCTCCAGCCACCACTATCACTATTTTGTGATGACCAATGACAGAGCAGCCACTGCTCTGCAGAAGAGCACAAATTAATCCCTCTTCCCACTCTGAGCTTCTCTGTAAGCTCTTTCTCTGTCAGTGTCTTTAGAGCATTCCTTCCTTCTCATTTACTCTTCAGATTATTTTACTTCCGAATGTGCAGCCTATTAAAAACAGAGTTTTACTTATTCTTCACCTTTACCGAACACAGCTACATTGCTTTAAGCATTAAGGCCGGGCTCATGCTACAGGAGTTTAAAAATCCTAACAGATTTTGAAATCGAGTTATATCACATGTAAGGAGATGCTTGACAGAAATTGTCCCAAAACTCCTGTAGTGTGAGACCTGCCTCCACGGTCTCCACTGGAACACACCAAATGGGTGGAAAAATCTACAACTACTCAAGCTGAAAAATGTTATAAAGCGAACTTCAGCGTATGCATAGCTGTCTCATTTTTTGCAGATTTTTACATGAACTCTGGCTTCATGCTGGTTCTACTTCACTATAACGAGCCCCATTAGTCAAGGGACTGAAGTTACGCCCATACACATCACATCCAGAGTGGTGTTGCAGCAGAAACATGTCCCATTTCAGTTATTCACATTCCAAGGTTTTATTGATCACAGAGTAGTTTTTTATTACACGTTAAAGCACCACAGATGTCAGACTGGGCTGTGACAAGAGATGCTTAAATACAGTGATTAGAAAAATGAAACAGAAAGCAGGGCTGAGGCTGTTCCTCCCAGTCATGATAAAAAGATGAGGCTGGTGCTGCCAGAGTTGTGTCTCTAAGGAATTAAACTGCAGTAAGCATCTCTCACTGTCTTTCGTTCTTTCACCGTTTACCCTCTGTTATTCCATCCTGCTGTCTGTTTCTCAGCGTTGGCATTACCTGCAATGTAAATGAGAGACATATTATTTACTGCCCAGCACCAGCTGCTCGCTTTTCTTTGCAAATGAGCTCATCAGCAGTGCAGCAGCTGTGTGACTGTGTGTCTGTTTGTACGTATATACTGTATGTGCATGTGTGTTTTAGACGGTCTGTTCCCCTGTCCATCTATGGCGCACTGTTCATCCATGTGTGTCGAAAGCTTCTGCCCACTTCCTCTTTTCATTTGTGTCACACTACTGAGCTGCTCCTCGAAAGGGCATTGCGCAGTCGCAGCTCTTGTCATGACAATATTTGGCTCATTTATCACAGGATTGCAATACTCTAATGGCCTAGATAAAACTGAAGGAATGATTTGTTCCTGGTTTGTCAGAGTTTTTTACCTTTCACATGTTTTTTAATGATTTCCCATCTTGTGCAGGGCATCACGTTTCAGGAGGTGGAGAACTTCTTTACTTTCCTAAAGAACGTGAATGACGTGGACACAGCCCTGAGTTTCTACCACATGGCTGGAGCCTCTATAGATAAAGGTACACCCACATTTGCCCTTTTCCTTTGACATTCTCTCAATCCTCCTAATTACTCCCCTTTAGACTTAACTGTTGTCACTTTCATCCTCTGCCTTTCAGAGCTGTTAACACTCAGTCAGCCTGATCTGCTTCCCACATCTTTTTTTTTTTGTTGCCTGGCTTTGCTCCCAATCTTTGCTCAGCCATTTGTCATCTGTTTGTCCATCCGTCTATTTATCTACCTCCTTTTCCCTTAGGCCTGCAGAAGTGTGCATATTTAAATTTAAGAACTACTCATGCACAAACACAACAGATCACTTCCTACTTACATTGCAGGATACTGATGCCCCCTGACACATGCCAACATCATCACTGGGCCATTGACTTGGCTGATCCATTGTTGAAGGGAAGAGCTTTGTTTCTTATGCTCTAGGATGGTGTATTTCATCCATAGGCTGGAGACTGGTGGGGGAAAGGAGCAACAGTACAATAATTTAAGTTTTAGTTCCAAATCAACCAGGATTACAGTCCTGGTTGATTTGGTGACATCTATAGTTTCAATTTTAATGGCAGGTATGGCATAATACAACAAGAAACACTAAGTGTAACTACTTTGTAAGGAATGCAGCAGAAGAGCAACTGGTAAATCTGATTACAGTGCAGTCATAGTCTGTTAGATATTGGCATTTTCACAATTATACCATGGAGCAACTGCTGTCAGATTGCATGCTTTACACAATCCAGTAGTAGTTATTCACACAATACCAAGATACTTTACCATGCTGGTTACCTAACTGAGGAGTTGGAGGTGTCGGCCTGTGATTCTGTCATTTCAACGTGCAAAGCTTCATCTTCACACCAAGATTTTCATCATAAATGGAGTTTAATTTTCAACCTTCATGTATTAAAGTCCCTTTCTGGTCATTGATTTAACCCCTAAAGCTCAACTCTTTGCTTCAGAGTTACATATTTAGAGATATTCTCCATGAAAATGATTGATTCTTGCCCTAAAATGGCTTAAATGTAAATCCACACCAGTGCTTCACAGAGAATGTGCAGATGTATGAAGTCACCATCTCTCTCTCCTCTCACATCTCTTTACTAAATCATACCAGCTCACCAGTTACTACTTTGGCCAAATCCTGTGAATCTACTCTGTGCTACACAATGCTAAGCTGAATAATAATGTAAAATAATGATATGCAAAACCCAACCCTGCAAAGTTGACAGTATCAGTTCCTTATATTTGTTACATATGAAACCCTTAATTTTCACCATAGTGGGTCCTAAAGACTTTAAATCACACAGACTTGGCTGTGGTTGAGCCATTCTTGCTGTTAAAGATTATATTTACAGTAATTACTCAAGAAGACTAATAACTAAGTGTGGAATCTGTCATTAAATTACTCATACTTCCTTTATCTACCTCAGCAGTTTCATTATTACTAAATTAATTTGTCAGAACTTAGTAATGAATTTCAATTTAACGTGAGAACAGCACAGGCAGATGAGACCTGTAGCTTTTTTAATATGGTAATGGTTTAATGACTCAATATTTCCTTCATTTAATGCAATGATTTAGCCCTATAATAGGCCTCCATATGATCTCTTACTGCTCATCTATTAGTTGTGATTCACTGATGAAACAGATGCTACATTAAGGGAGTGCAGGATCTGCCCCGGGGTGCTTGTTTGGTTTCATTTGCATGTCTACACAGTAACAAGCACATGTATGTGTATCAGTATGTTGCAGTATTTGAAACATCAGACTGCTACGGTTTCATGGAGAGTTGCCAGGCATGCGTCTGCAAATTATCTGCATCATAGCACTGTCTGCGAACTGAAACCGTCTCTCGACATTTCAAACCTGAAGGAGCTCTTACATTTTTTTCTTTGCTCTTTTATTTATTTTTTTGTTTCTCTTTTACAATTTCTTTCATCTCACTCTCAAATCCAACAGTTTCACACCCTTTCAGCACACTTTCTCATATGTG
This sequence comes from Amphiprion ocellaris, assembly GCF_022539595.1. Taxonomy (NCBI): domain Eukaryota; kingdom Metazoa; phylum Chordata; class Actinopteri; family Pomacentridae; genus Amphiprion; species Amphiprion ocellaris. Next base: position 15,224,168 of record NC_072781.1, on the reverse strand, counting down.
GGTGTGTAAAATCTGGATGTGCACATTGTCTCTCTTAAAGGTAGAATGAAAGGCCACTCGTGATGCTCATGGTGGTGTGATTGGGCTCATTTTCCATTTGCAGGGAGATTTTGCCACTCATTATTTTGCTCATCTTGGCTCTCATCAGTTTTATTCCTTCCTCCTCCACTTGTTCCTTTAGAAGTCTGATAATCAATAATTATTGTTGAATCTAACAAAATTGTATTGTTCTTCTGAAATGATTCTGAAGCTTCTTTCTCCCGATTCTGTGCCTCCATTTCCAGTCTTCCTCTGTGCAAGGGCTGCACAACAATTAATCAAATATTAGTTAAGATTTTGGCTCCCTGCAATTAAATGAACATGATCCACTGCGATATTGATGTTTAAAATGTGTGCTCTGCTCAGAGAAAACTCCGCTGCATATAAAATCACATGCTTTCTGAACTAACAGCCAGCCACTAGGGAGCAATCGGGATGTTTTGTCTTAACTTTTAGGGAGTTGCATGCACCCCTGCCAGTGGCATCCTGGGCAAACATTTCCTTGATGTTCAGACTGCAGTCCACAGTAGAAGAGTGACAGACAACAGAGCAGATGGGCAAAACGAAAATCAAATGTCTGGAGTGGAAGGTGTCTGTGCCCTCGAAACAGACCATCATCTGTTGTTAGCAAGTATCTTGAATTTAGGGCAACTGATGCTACAAAAGAACAGATCATACACAGAGTCCACGTGACTTGTCTGTGCACATCTGCATCCCCTCATCTTTTTCTCTCCAGTATCATTCTCAGCTAGATGTCCTGATACTCCTTTTAGCCCTGTCTTGCTTCTCCCTTGTGCCTGTCTGTCTCCTGTTTTATGCTGTTGACTCACACAGTGTTCTTGACTTGGGCCATTGATGAGCTGATGTGTGAATCTGTGTCCACTTGCACTCTTGTTCCACTCAAACTGTGAATCTCTCTATCTGTGATTGCCTCCCTATGTCTCTCAGTTACCATGAAGCAGGTGGCTCGTACTGTAGCCAAGGTGGAGTTGTCAGATCACGTGTGTGATGTGGTGTTCGCTCTGTTCGACTGTGATGGTAAGTAGCTGACAGGCTCATCATATCTCTCCCCCATAAATATTTATGAAAAGAAAATGATGCCACTGGAGGTGGAAATCATCAATAAATGGAAGTCATATCCTCGTCTTTCCTGCTCTTCCCCTATTATTTCATCATTCCCCTCCTCTGTCCATCACCCCTCCTCTTCTCCTCTTCTCTGTCTCCTTAGGGAATGGAGAGCTTAGTAATAAAGAGTTCATAGCGATCATGAAGCAGCGGCTGATGCGTGGGCTGGAGAAACCCAAGGACATGGGCTTCACTCGGCTGGTGCGAGCCATGTGGAAGTGTGCCCAGGATACTGCCTGGGACTTTGCCACACCAAAGACACAATAGAGACAGGTGACAACGTGTGAGCGAGAGAGAAAGACAGCATGTGAATAAGGCAACATCACCCAGCAAAGGTATTCTCCTTCAACAGGTTTCACAAATTTAAATAGGCAGTTAATGCATTGAACTCATTAAGGCTGCAGCTCTGAGAGGCATTATCAATCATTACCGCATGTTACTGTAGTTCATGCTATCGATATAGTGACTGAAACATCCTGATGCAGTGCAGTGTGTTCTGAAATGCTTCTCTAGTGTGCCTGTTGAAGGGAACATGGGTATCTGTATATTTTACAACATACAAAATTTGTAGGTTTTTCTTTAAAAAAAATAGCAGCATCAACCCATGACTGTGTAACAGTTTGGCAAACACTAAAAAAACAATACTTTCCTACTCTATTTAACACGTTTTAAAGGAAATACAAGAAGAACTATCAATTATATTTGACCTCTAGCTGTATAAAAGCTCCAGTATGTCTGTTCTATACTGACAACAGACCCTTAGATATTTTCTTTGGAGGGACATAGCAGAAGTCTGTAATGTTATTAGAATCTCTTCATTCGCTCTGCTTGTTCCAGATCCTTATTCCTTGCATTCTGTCCCATTAAAGATCAGTGATGCTTGTCTTGCTCAGCAATGTACTGTTCAAAGTATGTATTCTTCTAATTACTATTGCTCACTGAAACACTTTATATAAGATGGATGTTAAAGAAATACTCTATTAAAAGATGTTTTAATAAATAAAACTGATTAAGCTGTATCTCTAAATGCTTGACTTGTAAGTTCGATTGTTGTCCTGCCATGTTCTCATTTTCACTCTTTGACATGGACAAAGCACAGTGAGGGATTAGCAAGACTAATCTGTGGGGCACCAAGGAAGTCATTTGTTGTGTGTAATGAAGTGGTGTGTAATATTTTTCAGAAAGAAATGCACTGCTGATTGTATCCGTTGGCTTGGAGTGTGCGCCAGAGGAAGAAAATGATGGTAATGTATGTGTGCACGAGCAGTCAGCAGTTTTGTCTAATTGAAATGGACGGCATGGGCAGTCCTCTGCCTCCGCTGCCCATTAAAAGATTGTCCTGCAGCCCCTTTATGCACACACACTGTGCTGCATTGGCCCGAAACAAGCTGGCTTGCTTTCTTGCACATATTCCGACTGACAGACGGAAGTGGTGCTCAGGAGTGATTGCTAGGCAGGAGATTAGGTTGAAGAGCCTCTCATCAGTATTCGTTACCCATGTTCTTTGCAAGCCAGCCTTAAGGTCTGCAATCACATAGAAGATGCCGTGATTTTTAGCATTGCATCGCTGTAGTATCAACAGTGTTACTACACTTTCCTTTAATCATAAAGTTGCTGTCATAAAGTAAAAACCATGTTTCCAAAAAGTCAGCTTTCATTTACTAAGAAGAGCATCCTTGTATCCAACCTTCTGAAGAATCTTTCTTTTCAGCTATGTAATAATTTAGGTTTTTATTGATTTGCTTACAAAATCTGAGAATTTTGCCAGACCTTAAAAGATCACCTAATACTAACATGTACTAACAAATGCACATTATATACCAATAAGCCACAACATTAAAACCACCTGCTCAATATTGTATAGGTCTCTCTCATGTCACCACACCAGTTTTGACACCATCGGGACATGGACATGGAACCTGTGGATCCTCATGTGTGCTGTGGGTTGCAGGATGAGGCCTCTATGGATTGAGATTTTTCTGGCACATTTTCCAGATGCTCAGTCTGGGAAGTTTGACATCTTGGGCTCTTACTTGTGTTCCTCAAGTTGTTCCTGAACAATTTTAAAGGTGTGGTGGGATGATTTGTCCTGCTGGGGGAGGCCCCTGCTGTCAGAGAATGCTGTCACTGTGGGGGCAGGTCTGTGGTCCTCGGCAATGTTTGGGTAGCCGTAGTGTGTCAAAGTAACATACTAAAAGTGAGGTAAGGCCAATATTCTGCATTCTTTCCCAGCAGAATATTGCATTGGAACGGTATGATCAATGTGATACACTTTACCTGTGAGTGGTTTTAATGTTCAGTTCAATTCAATTTTATTTATATAGCACCAATTACAATTCAAATTGTCTCAAGACATTTTACAGAACCCAAATGCCTGAACCCCCAGAGCAAGCCTTAAAGGCAACAATGGCAAGAAAAAACTCCCTTTTAACGAGAAGAAACCGAACCCGAGCAGAACCCGGGGCTTTATATGAAAGACCAGTGGGTTGAGAGGGACAGAAGAGGTAGAAGGGGTGGGAGGGGGAGGGATGGGAGAAAAGGGGGGAGGGGAACAAGGAACATATAACACAATTGGATACATGCATGATAAGCTAGATGATACATACAAAGTACAAGCTAACACTGAAACTGATCAGTTTATGGTTACGGTGTAAGGCTCTGGCATTAAATATACTACATGCATAGCTGGTAGAAAAATTCAAAGTGTGTAGATGAGCATATCAAGTATAGCAATGTTGTGGCTCATTGGTGTAATTTGTGTTTGTCTAACAGTCCGAACACAGAAAAAACACATCACGGATGTCATAAAACACAGAAAAATGGCAAAGGTGCCCATTTAAAAGCTGGAACCAGTTTGATTTTGACATATAATTTGAAAATTCCTTCACTTCCAGTCATTGATTACAAAACAGTTTTTTTTTTTCTGTAAATCAACAAAACAATTAGTTAACTGTCTTCAGTGTTAATACCGATAAAGAAAAACACTTTAGTCCTCTATTCTCAAAAAGTCAGTGAAAGCCCCGGTGGCCCACAGTGCCTTCGCAGGCTACAGGAGGCATGGAATCTCTCAACCACAGTTGAATCTGCACTGAAAAATTGCCCAGTAGCAGCTCTACAGTAACCACACTGCACCCCCCCAGCTTCTCCACAGCTCATCCATGTAAACCTTGAGCAAAGCACGCCCTGTCAAGTTTCCCTGCTTGGTGAGCACTGAAGCAACGCTCACTGGTTAACTGTTGTCAGAGATGGCAGAGAGGCTGTATCTGGAGTGACTGCAGACCTCCCCCCTAAGTCAACAGCTCTTTCTGTGTAATCAGCTCATGTGTAATCAGACATGTTCGCTACATTTCCACAGTGTATATGCACACAAACGGTACGGACAACGTGTGCGTAGGCCTTAAGCTTTTTGTCAGACTGAAAGCAGTGAGTGAGTGTTTTGTTAGGTCATGTGTGATGTGCCATCTGATAGGTGTTATGAGTTGATGCGGAAAGAAACTCTGCTATTCAGATAGAGTTTCGCTAGTCAGCGTTATATTGCGTCCAAATTATACAGCCTCTGAATCACCTCGCCCACTTGACCAGAAGGGGTTGAGAGGATAAAATTTCAAAATAATTCAAGCACTATAAAGCTACTAAATCTGGAGTACTGCCGTATCTGCCAGTCCTAGCCACTGCAATCTGTAGGCACTAAAAGCAAGTAACTGACTTTCCACCAAGGCCTGCTTAAAGGGAATCTGAGAGGGGGAAAGGGGAATAAAGTGTGTCATTTCTGATACAATCCACCAATCTTTTACAACAAGCCAACATAAAAAAACAACTGCTTATGTTTTGTAAGAACAGAGTGGCAAAAGCTACCAAAATAATTTCAGATTTATCACTGCTGTTCTGTAAAACGCTCAAATACATCTAGAATATGGTTGGACTGAGGTTTTAGTGAGAACGATAGGTGAATGTGGCCAAAATAACTGTAGAACGGTTACAGACTAATGAGGCCTACTGAGAATGTGTAGTTAATAATACATTATAGTAATATCTGATCATAGTGAACATTTAATTTGAAGTAAGAGGTACATTAACACTAAATCTTGGTTAACTACTTCAAACCATGTGACTAAAACATAAATTTAGTTGCTAATTTGAGGCTTTATATGTCATTTAGAGCTCTGAAACAAGCTGATTATAGTGCTGCTGGTTTTATATATAAATAATTTGGTCCAAAAACTTTCAGATGAGTTGAGGTGAGCTAACACAAAAAGAAAAAGGTACATGTCTAGAATAATTGGATTAGTTAAAAGGATGCTTGTACTGCCCTATCTTCTGTACTTGTAGTCATTTTAAAAATCTCAGAAAATACCCCTGGCAATGTCATAATGATGCCAGCTTCAACGCTACATGAGTGGAGCATCCAGTCTTTTAGGAGATTAACTAATATTAGGGACTAATGTTACAAACATCTCCATCTCTTTGTCTCCCAATTTTGAGTGCAAAAGGTGGTGAAATAGCCCTTTAATAGAGCATCCTTTTACCTTTACAACTCCACCTGAGAATCTTCAGTTCCTGAAACCACTAAATCTGTCGTATGTACACGTGTTCAGGACAGAAAACAAAAAATAACTGAAAATGTGCTACCTGGACAGAGCAGCCACACTCATAACTGTGACTGTTCACATACTGTACTTTGTGTTCCATATTTACAACTCAAACTTCCCCACTGCCATCTAGTGGCCTTAATGAAACTTTCAAATCAACTTAGTGGGTTGAATCATTGTCTGGTCTTCACCTCCACAGAAAGCCTTTACTGCTATAGATTGTCTGATTGCTTAAAATAACTGGTGTGAAGTACTTCCTAGGACTATTACATGTATTTATAATATAGCTGTTGTACTATAGTTTCTGTTAGAAACTGCTTCTGCTCTGCGGACAAATTACAAGTCTAAGTGTCATTTTGAACCAAAGACCCAAAAACATTCTCAAAATCATCATTTAAACTGTTAGGTATTTTTAATTGCTAGAATAAAAAAAAAAATAGATCAGTGGTACACGGAAATCAATACAGTAAATTCAAATCACTGAAACAAACATGGCTCTCAGTTATGTTTGTGAATAATAAAGTCAATACCACTGATGAACAGAATAGAGGGATGATAAGAGCACCCCAACATCAGAAGAAACAATGATTTAAAAGCAAAATTCCTTGAGAATAGTACAGAAAAGGCTCCTTAGGTCCTAAACTTTGAAATGGAATAAAACATAATAAATACACAGTACAAAACTCTGCTCTGTCCAACAGTGTTTTCTTGTAATGTTAAGAGAAAAGCCCAGACACACCCTTACTACATATAAATGTGGTCAAAGAAGAGCTGACAAAACAAGCAAGCATCCATGTGATCCGTTAAAAATCAATAGCGTTTTCTTTCACATAAAGAACCTGTCACGATGGATGGCTGTCAGTTATCTATAGGTAAACAAAAATTAATGTTACAAAACAATGACAGGACATCACATCATCATTTGAGAATTAAGTCAAAACAAGCAAAAGGGCCCAACACACACACTGGCTTTTTAGCATTAGCTGATGGCCTGCAGCCACCTAGTGGCTATAAGTAATAATGTCACATGGATGTCGACCACTACAGCCTGATGTGACAGCTGGGAACATATTTTACTGGCTGCAACAGCTCCGCTAAACTGTTAATTCAAATCAGCCATCAGTCTTCATTGCAGACTAACAGCACGCTAAATGAAAGTGCCAGCTCAGCTCTATGGATCCATTCTTCTGTCTGGTGCCGGCAGAGAGACTGTTTACAGGAGGGTGGGGGCTGAAAACTGATATTCCTGACCACACAGGTACGGTACAGTTCAAGTGGGAGGGACAAGACTGAGAAGGTCACTCAGTCACTGTCAAACTTGATTGAGTTGATTGTTGTGGAGATGGCTCCACCACGGTAGCTTCCTCTCTTCTTCTTCGTCTTTTCATGGCGGAATGACTTGCCTTTTGTGAACCTGAGCACGTCGTTGGCTTTCTGGCCCCAGTCCCCATTCGCTCCGAGCTGGAATAGCAAACACACACAAGGTGAGTAAATTATTGGGCCAACCCTGATGTGCATGGCTGCCGTTAGAGCACTTCAAGTGGCTGCTGAACTCACCTTGGCATCAAAAGAATTGTCTGCAAGACGGGGATCCACATCTATTTGTTCCTCAACTATTCTGCGAAAGGGTACGTTGGAAGACTGGAAGACAGAGGAACTTCAAATTATGACAATAAGTTCATCCAGCAGCCATCACTTGTTTTGACACTAAATCCAACACGCAGTGGCAATTTAGGATTAGGTGCCCATCCCAAGTTACAGGTCTTACCTTCTTACTGGCTTTTGGGAAAGTCTGTGGTGTGGTTGTTGCTTTCTTGTTTTTTGGTGTCTTAACTTCCGTCTCTTCCTCTTCGCTTTGTGATGAGTCTTCATCCTTTTTTCTCTTTCCCTTGGTACCTGCAACAATCAGCAGCTTTAACAACTGTGTACCACTAAACCTAACAACACTTAAAAGTACAGAAACGGTAAAAAAAAAACAAACCAAAAAAAACAACTAAGAATTAATTAGTAATGGTGTTTATGTACAAATATGTTCTCTGTAAGAGAGCTACACCATGTTTAGTATGGTTGAGACTTACTATTTGTTGTGGGGGTGGTGGGTGCAGTGGCTGCTTTGCGCGGTGCTTCCTCCTCATCTGATGAACTGTCTGAGGAGCTGCTACTGCTCTCTTTAGGTTTAGCTGCTCGGGTTGTCTTGGCCGGTGCAGGAGGTTTTGCAGTACTCTTACTGGCCTCTTCCTCCTCTTCAGAGCTGCTGTCACTGGATGACGACTCTGCTGGCTTTGCTGCAACCTTTGCTGCTGCAGTGGCCGTCTTGGGGGTTGCTGCCTTGCCGTTGGTGACAGCAGGCTTAGCAGGGGCGGTGTCCGTCTCTGAATCAGAGCTATCTGAGGAGTCAGAGCTGCTCTCCTCAGCTTTCTTTGTTGTAGCTGCAGGAGACTTTGTGGCGCTAGCAGCTGCAGGTTTCTTGGCTGCTGCAGGGGCTTGTTTCTTGACTGCAGGTTTGGTTGGTTCATCCTCAGAGTCTGAACTGTCACTGTCAGAGCTGCTTTCTGCTGCTGCACCTGAAACAGGCTTTGAAGCAGGAGTAGCTGGTTTAGCTGCTGCTGCCGGCTTGGCTTTCACTGGTTCTTCCTCATCCTCAGAAGAGGACTCAGAGCTGCTCTCTGCTGCAGCAGGCTTAGCTGCAGGTGTAGCAGGCTTTGAGGCTGGGGTAGCTGCTTTACCCGCAGCAGGTTTAGCCTTGACAGGTTCTTCATCCTCAGAAGAGGAGTCAGATTCTGAGCTGCTTTCTGCTGCTGCAGCAGGCTTAGCTGCAGGAGTAGCCAGCTTTGAGGCCGGTGTAGTAGGTTTAGCTGCTGGTGCCTTGGTCTTAGCTGGCTCTTCGTCTTCAGAGGAGGAATCAGAGTCTGAGCTGCTTTCAGCTGCAGCAGGCTTGGCTGCAGGAGTAGCAGGCTTTGAAGCTGGGGTAGTTGGTTTGGCTGCTGTTGGCTTGGCTTTAGCTGGCGCTTCTTCATCCTCAGAGGAGGAATCAGAGTCTGAGCTGCTTTCTGCTGCAGCAGCAGGCTTGGCTGCAGGAGTAGCAGGCTTTGAGGCCAGTGTAGCAGGTTTAACTGCTGTTGCCTTGGCCTTAGCTGGCTCTTCGTCTTCAGACGAAGAATCAGAGTCTGAGCTGCTCTCTGCTGCTGCAGGAGGTTTTACAACAGGGGTAGCAGGCTTTGAAGCTGGGGTAGCAGTTTTAGCTGCTGGCTTGGCTTTCACTGGTTCCTCCTCATCCTCGGACGAGTCGTCTGAATCAGAGCTGGTCTCTGCTGCCTTGGCTGGGGCTTTAGAAGCAGCAGCTGGTGGTGGAGCTGCAGTTTTAGCGGAAGGTTTTGCTGGAGCCTCGTCTTCAGAGCTGCTGTCTGAGTCTGGGATCAAACACAAATACTGTTTTGAAAGTTTTGCAGACAGACAAGAAATTACTGTAGCACAGCAGGTGTTAGAGTAGACATGATATTTAGGTCGTAACTGACAGTTCTTGCGACAGATGTTGAGTACTAGCCTTGATCCCACCACAACTTGGTAGAAGAGCCAAGAACAGTTACATAAATGAAAGGAATTAGGAGGTATTACAAGAAATCTATCAGTCTTACAGAAATGCTAAGCTCAAATGCTCAAAATCTAGAGTGTAGGAGTCTCCTACCTGAGCTTGAGGACTCGTCCTTCTTAGCTGGGGTAGTCTTGGCAGGCGTGGGTTTAGCAGGTGTCACCTTTGCTGCAGGTTTCTTCACCTCTTCTTCCTCCTCTGAACTTGAGTCTTCATCTGAGTCGTCTTCTTTAGCAGGTGCAGCCTTAGCAGGTGCAGCCTTAGCTGGGGCAGGTTTGACTGGGGCTGCCTTTGCTGGAGTGACCTTGGCTGCAGGCTTCTTGGCCTCCTCTTCATCTGAGCTCGAATCTGCACAGAAATGGGTAAAAAGAAAAATATTTTTTACACATTGAGCTTTGCTTTAAACTTAGAAGAAACTGACAGGTATTCTTGATCATTACCGGAGCTCTCAGAGCTGGACTCCTGCTTCTTTGCAGCGGGTTTGGACACAGCAGGTTTGGCATTAGTCACTTTTACAGGTGCAGGTTTGGCTGAGAGGATAACAACACAATTAGATGTTCCATTAAAGACACCAAGAGTTCAAAGTGTGAAAGGTGAGAACCTCTTACCAGCTGCTTTCTTCTTCTCATCCTCATCACTGCTGTCATCACTGCTGTCTGAAGAGTCACTCTCCTTGGCCTTGCTGGCTGCTGGTGCAGCAGGAGCTTTCTGGATTGAAGCAGGAGGTGGAACTGCGCTGTACGCTCCTACCAAGACACAAGTAGCGGTTCAAGCATCGTTACAAATTACACGGCATCTCAAAGCAACTATACAGTATTGTAAGCACGGGATGGACCAGGTAATCAGCTCTTGACATAATTTGCAGCTAGGACACACATTATAGAGAGTCATGGCCAGGACAAAAATGGATGGAAAAAGAATGACAGAAAAGACTCAACATACTGCAATAAAAGTATGCCAATAATTCAACATATTTTTCACGTAGCTGTTACACTCGAGTATATCAGTAACAGGTTAAAAACAAATGAAAACTTTGCTGAGACTGATGAATGATACTGAGTGCAATGAAACCTCCTGTTATTCATTGGTATCTATAATGCCTCACAGTGCTCCAATACTGCGCAGTGTCTAGCAACCACTAAGCATACAATGGTTAGGAAAAAAGTACAAAACCACACCTGCTTTGGGTTTTTTGCTGGGAGGAGCCTCATCTTCAGATGAGGACTCTTCACTGCTTGATTCAGCAGCAGCAGGAGTTGGAGCTGCTGTCTTCTTTACGGGGGCAGGTTTGACTGGAGCCTAGAAGAAAACAATAAATTATCTACTAGTGTCTGATGTACATATTTACTATCTACAATTGACATTGGATTCCAATTGTGCTACATTATTCTAAACCATGGAATAAAGACAATCAGTAACATGTTATTATAAAAACATTTGACTCCCTGGTATACCTTGGCTGATTTTTCATCTTCAGAATCTGAGGAGCTGTCTTCACTGCTGCTGCTCTCCTGCTTCTTCTGAGCTGCACCCTTGGCAGGAGCAGCTGCTTTTGGCGTAGTGGCTGCACCGGCTTTGGGTTCTGTCATGCCGAATTAGACAAGGTTAGATGACAAGCACATTTCCATTTCAAGTTTAATTTTAGTTTATAAGAATTGTATTAATGACTTATGGTTATTAACTCACTTGGTGCAGCAGCTTTGGCAGGCTGTTCATCCTCAGAGTCAGATTCTTCACTGCTAGAGCTGCTGTCCTTTTTCCTTTTGCTGCCTGCTGCAGCAGCAGGAGGTTGCTTCACAGGAGCCTACATACAGAAACTACATTTTAGTAGCCCAACAACCAAAGTCTTGCAGCAAGGACAAGGTCTGGCATGAATATTTAATTTGGGTATTTTTTCTTACCTTTACAGGAGCCTTTGGAGGAGCCTTCTCCTCTTCAGAGTCACTTGAGTCTTCGCTGCTGCTGGATGCAGCTTTAGCAGCTGCTGCTGCTTTAGCAGGCACTGTTTTGGCTAAAATGTACATCATAAAGACACGTTAAGTGATGATGCTGTTGAAGGTTTCTGAATGACACATTACGGGCAGAATCCAAACAGTTTTATCAGTTCTCTGTGTCCAATATGTTGGTATTACCTGCTGGAGCTGCCGTAGTTGGTTTTGCAGGAGCTTTTTCATCCTCACTGCTTGACTCTTCGCTACTGGAGCTTTCTGGACTGGTTTTTGCTTTCTTAGCTGATGGACCGTTTGTAGCTTCAGCATTAATGGGTGCTTTTCGTTTCTTGGCTTCAGGAGACCTGTGAGTCAATTGAATTTATTTAGTCCAATTACCACAAATTTGCCCCAAGAGGCTTTAACAATCTAAACAGTATGCAACATCTTCTCCCAGCAGAAACCCTTTAAAAAGTAGAAGAAAACTTTCGGAAGAGTAACAGAATTTTCCATTTAAAGGAAGGAGAGTCATGCAATGTTATGTTGTGCATACAGAATAGACCAACATACATCTGTGGAAATACTTAATAGACCACTCTTTTCTGTTTTGCCGAGTCCAAGCCAGTTAGCGATGGGTGTCTTGCAGTATCCTCCTTTGGTAAGCACCAAGCTGTCTAATTGTCATAATAAATATTTCTTTACTTAGGCATTGCTGAGTGATCATTTAGCTTGGATTGTCTGTTGACTTTACATACAAACATACTGACTAATGCACCAAATAAATGGTGCAAAAAGAAAATTAAGCCATGTAGTGTAAATTTTAAAATATTTACAATCTTAACAGATCATTTCAAATATAATTTATTGCATGCAATGAATTGTTATAAGCTATTTTTTCAATGCCTTTTCAGAAGATTCCTTAGCAATTTAACAAATACGGTAAAATTCAAACTAAAACATTTTTGCTGAAGCCTGTTGAGTAGAGTTGGTAAAGAAAACAACAGGTGGCCTAAAGATTATTTCCAAAGCTTTAATAAAATTACAAGATGCAAAAATGATAGATGTATAACATATCAAGATCTGGAAAAACGCAGGGACATGAAAAGGAGAATCCACCCTAAAATATAAATCACTTGTCATTTGCAAAATTACACAGATTATATTACATAATATACAGATGAACTGAACTAAGACAGTGTTGATGTCAACTAGTGACAAATCCTGGAGTTAATGGGTAATTTATTATTATTATTGTATAAATCTGTTCTTTAGAAGGACATGCACGTCAACACATTAAGCTAACTTTACTATGTTCCCAAGTTATATTAATGTGAATTTTTTTTTTTTAAAAACACAAGCAATTAAAGACAATGAGCAACTCACTTCACCCAGAAGTTGTAGATGTTGACGAGGCTTTCTTCATTTTGATCTTGTGGATTCTAGAGAGAAACATGAAAATATTTTAACCATTTACTTTCAACAATTTCAAAGTTTGCAGAATTTAACCTTCAGTTGAAGTAACCCACAACAGAGAATTTGTAAGACTCCAATTCACAGTTTAACGTACGTAAAACATGAATTATTACAGGAACATGCAGCAGCTTTGTACAACGCGTGCCCATACACGTGCTAACTTCACCGGTGCTGTACGGTCTCTGTACGTATTTACCACGCGTGTACTCTGTCTCAACTTCATGTCATGCCAGGTGCGAAGACGCAACACCTAAAACTGACCGTGAGTGTAAGCTACTTACGACTTTAGTCTGCTTCAGGAACTGCTCAGCCGCCTTGGTAAACTTGTTTTCCAGCAGAAATGAATATACGCATTTAAATAGATCACTCGGCACCGACTTCTGCGCCGCCATCTTCACCACGCTCCTTCTAGAAGGGAAGGAAGCGCCCGGAATCGTCACTTGTGAGCATGCGTACAGGCACTTAATGACGACGTAAACGCGCTCTTCAGAAATGAGATGGTTGACTCTGTTTGGGAAAAAAATGGCCCACTTTCTGAACCAATTTTGCAGGTTAATCAAACGAGCGGTTAAATGCTAAATAATTCTGTGAACAGTATAATTAAACTGAGTATTTTATCTAAAAATAACACTATGCATTTGTAAGAGTTACAGGTCTAGATTTGAAACATGTTTGGATCCGATGGAAGTCAGAAAATTATGGTTGAGTGAGACCTCTGTAGCTAACTCATTTACTGGGATTTTTGGTTTACGCGAAATGAAATGTGTTAGCATATTAATTAAGTAAAGTATTGCAGAAATCTAATTAGACGTCTTCATGGGTTTAAAAACTCTTTTTAATGCACCGTGCTTCTTATTTTCAATATTTAATTAGCCATGTTGCTGTTAAGACACGCGCATGCTTTATACGTCATCACCAAAGACCTTTCCTGCCCCTCGTGTCATAACATGGTCGTCTTTGAACTGAACACTGTGGCAACGACAGCAACTGATTGCTAACTGAATCGAATCTGCGACTCTAGGATAACTTCACCGGAGCCATGCCTCGGTACGAACTGTCTCTGATCCTAAAGGCGATGCAGCGGCCGGAGACGGCGGCTACTCTGCGGCGGACAATAGAGACTCTGATAGCGCGAGGAGCCGTGGTGAGAGACCTGGAGAACCTGGGGGACAGACTGCTGCCCTACAAGATAGACAAACACAATGAAAGGCACAGCCGAGGATCTTACTTTCTGGTCGATTTCTACGCTGCTCCCAGCATCCTCACCAGCTTTCTGGATCACCTGCAGCGAGATGTGGACGTGGTGAGGTCCACTGTACTGAAGAAGGACGACCGGGTCTCCAGCAGCAACTGCTGTGGTCCCCAACAATAACTGAATGTAAGGGAGGCCTCAGGTGGACACAGCCAAGTGTCATCAGTACAAGCCAAGTATTTGGTTTAAAATGAAACCCACATTTTGGGTTTATGAGCAGGAATTGTTTTCAGGTTCAAGTAGACAAATGTAACAGTTTCATGCATGGATTTTTGGGCTGCTGTTGTTTTTGTCATTTATTCGTATACTGAATCAACAAGTTAAAAATTCCTCTAGAAAAATGGTTATCATATAACACGTCTATTACTGTTGAAGAAGTGATGTCCAATCTGAAAAAACCTAGATAATGTACGATATAAAAGCAAAGTCATCAAACAGCTCATTTTGTCTGTGTAGTTTCTCATTCATCCAGGTCATGGTTATCCAAAGTTGTTTAAATCAATCCAACTGGACTTTAACTGGACATCGTTGAGGAGCCAGACGGGCCTAGGCAATGGTCGTCAGAATGTGAATAACACTGACCACACCTCACAGAGGTTATAAGCTGAGGCAACATCAACCACCACCAGAACTGAAGAAGCCTCTTGGATGAGAGGTGAAACGTCTTCAAGGAACCTTCTTAAAGTCCAGTTGGATTGATTTAAACAACTTTGGACAAACAGCTCATTACTTTTATGAAACCAAGGTTTTTCAGTTTATGTACATTTCTGATAAAATTGCAGCCGAGTTTAAAAAGGTGCAAGCCAGCGAAAGGGCCTGAAACAAATCCCCCTAAAACATTTTTCTTTCCATTAGCAGCTTTTCTTTTCCATAAAATATGAGGCGATTTGGACAGCCACAAGCTTTTTAGTAACGGATAAATCAGTCAATTTAATGTAAAAATCACTGAAACGGCTTAATGTCCATTTGAAAATCATATTTGAGCTGCTACAACCTTCACTGGTGCTGTTCAAAATAACAATGAAAGCGTAAAATGAAAATGGAATTTACCTTTAAGATAGTTCTGCACTAGGACTAATCTCAATAGTGCATCAATATTAGTTTTGATTTACAGTGATGGGAACATTTCAGATACCTGTAGTTCTCTAATACAGTTAAAATTAAAACCATGTTCTTCCTCAAACTGATGTGTTTTGTCAATCAGGATGAACTTCTAGGGTGTATACACTTCCACATTTTGAAAGAAATGAGGTCATTTAATTGAGCTCTTAGGCATCATGGGGCAGGGCAGCAAAGCAAAGGTACTTCCTTGTAGTTGATAAGGTCAGTAGTTAACAAGGAGAAACAAAAGCACACAGTGATTAAAAAAGAAGCTGTAGAGATACTGACACACTTGTACGGATTTTATGACTTGGACAGTGAAAACACAAATCAGGCCAAAGATAAATTTCCCCACAGTGTCACAGGGGCGAACTCATGATTAATGCCAGTATGTCTGAACATGTGTCAGATGCAGTGTACCAATATGCCAGAATAATATGTTGACCTGGCATGGTTTATTGTTTTATATTTGGCTTAGTGCAGATGTGTATTATATAGGCAAATTAACATAAATACAAAAAATATTCTTATGTTTAAAAAAGATGATAATTTTTCCTCTGGTAATGGTACACATTCATGTTTCAAAAAGGAGTCTATAGATTTTTATTTTTTATTTTTACTGAACAATGTTTTTCTGTTTTTGTATTACAAAGAACAATGCAAAATACCATTTACATTACATACTGCACAAAGCCAATCTTTTTCTTCAGCATCACATCACATGCAAAAATAATGACAAAAGGCCACACTTTTCTTCAGCCCTTTTTTTTGAACATCTGTGAAACAAAACCTTAATCATCATTTAAACTAAAGTGGCATTATACGGGGATATCCACTTTTATATGTCCTTCGTAGAATGTTTCTTGCACAGTGCATATCTTTTTGATAATTCTTAAAGACACACCTTTAGTAGATCTTAATAAAAATGTTATTGATTCAAAGTTGATATTTGACTTTTCAGAATTCTGAAATGACATTTATCAGTCGTGCTCTAAAATGCTGTCAGTGCGGCCTTGCAGGGACCTCATTAAAATGTGTCCTTAACCTTCTGTTTATGGAAATCACGCTGTGCTGACTGTACAGCACATTAACCCTATGTAACACGTGTTCCCTTTGTTTTACAGGTTTCACTGCTCATATCCAGGAGATTCGCTGTGTGATGCTTCCCCTTTTGACCCTTTTTCATAGCAGTCAGCCTGCATTTGGATGTAATGTCATGTTGTAATAAACTACTGTTCCTGTCCTATTTGCAAGTTACTTTTTACATTGGACTCCGCATGATGTAGTCATGCGATGGCAATTTCACTTCCTGTTTTCATTCCAGTTTTAGATGTGGTGTATGGGCAAATTTTAAATTTGCCATTCAGACTTGTTCAGGGCCCTCTGACAAAACTTGGTTATTAACTAACTATTGAGCTGTGACATATCTGCTAAACTTTTATGATTTGTCCTCATGAGATCAAATTAAACAACCTTGCATGACTTTAATATTGGAGGTTACCACAGTGTTTTTCTTTTCTTATGCTTGGCGAGCTTCATTAGTTGGCTAAATCCAGGCTAGAGATGACTCAACACAACAAAAATGCCATCAATGGGATTTGTGTTGTGTAAATTAACCTTTGATCAGTCAGGCTTAATCCCAGCATATTAGGGACGGGTTAAGTTTAGTTTTTAGAAACTACAATTTAATCTTAGTCTTTTTTATTCCTGTAGAAAGTACATTTTATGTTTAAAATGATCAATTATACAGCTTAGGGTTCAGTGGTGAAAAATAAAGCTGAATATATGTCATTTTACACATTTATTTCAGATATTACAAAACTTTACTTTAACTCTCACCTGCTACCGGGCCTGGTAATTATATAAGTGTTTCAATGAAAAATCGGCTTTCAAATGTTCTGAAATGATCTCGATCTTTGATACTGAATGATCACATCGGCTGAGGGAGCAGTCACATGCCTGAGCAGTCAGCTGACAGTGAGACATCATAAAGGCACCAACACGCCTCAGTCTGCATTGCAGTGCTCTCAGTTCTCCGGTCAGCTCGCTTCATCCGCCGACAAACCAAAACAGACGAGCCGCAAACCAGCGGAGTCATGCTGCTCCTAACCCTGCTTTTCGTGTCTTCAGGTAACAACAACATGCCGTGAAACCTATGAATGCTGCTTTGTACATTAAAAATGACATGATTCGGACAGTTGTCAGCCCACAATGAATGTTATTTGGTTGTGTAACTAAGTGCGTTTCAACATCAAGACGCGGAAGCGTTTCAAGTAGCGTTAGCTTTTGTAAACAAGTTCATTTTAGCAGCGAACGCCGCCGTATTTCAATTATTATTTTATATAAGAAATAAACAGAGTGCTTGTGTTCATTCAGTTATTTTGCTAAATATGTGATAAATGTGTAAATAATCAACGTAAGGTGACTCTTCGACCGTGTGCCTTTTGAGGTTTGAAGGCGTTATTGTTGGCCCGCTAGCCTCTGTTGGTAACGGCTGTGCTAACGTTAGCCTGCTAGCTAGCGCATGTTGGCTAATTTGGCTAACTCATTGCTACTCATAGATAAGCACTTCTTATTCTATGTAGGAACAGCACCGTGGGCTAAGTTATCTGAACAGAGAGTTAGCCGACATGTTAGAGGTAGTTTGTGTTGTGTTTTCATATCAGTATCGGTTGGTGTTTTTACATTAGACCTATCTTTCCACCCTCTGGGCTTTGAGCAGGTTATGTACAGTACGGGTTGTTTTGTTGACCTCTGCTTTTCTTGGAGGAACTGTAGATGCGACCTGCTAATCCAACAGCTTTCATTTCAGGTTTTCACTTAAATGCTGGTGCTTTTGAAAGTTTGCTTTCGGTTTTTGATTCCAAAGTAGGTTTTTTTGGGTAATGATACCTACTTTGTCTTCTTGTTCACCTTTGATATTTCTAGCTTTACAACCCTGTTTTATGGTTGTGTTTGAACAAAATTGGGTCAGTGATATCACCAAGTTATCTCTGCAGTGAAGTTATGCATAACTTAAACAACTAGGCTGTTCATACCGTTACATATTATTTACTTGGTCTTGTGACAGTTGGGCTATGGATCTGGAATCAATGTTTTTTTTTTTTTTTTAACCTCTTATCAGGACAGAAGCTGTATTTTAGAGCAGCTACTTGCAATATTGTTACCTTCAAATAATGACATTTGTACTTTGTGTATTCAGTCCTTATCTTCAGTTTGACTTTTGGTCAAAAACGTTTGATACAATACAAAAGATCCTTTGCACATTTTTGAATGTTTTGTTGCCGACATTCCTCAATGGTGCTTGTCTCGAGTTTAGAGCTTAGTCATATTGTTTACTGTGCGTTCTTGTAATCTTTGGTTACTAAGTTGAATGGATGTGTAGCTGCTATATTGAAACAGTTTAATCCTGTTAAGGTGACTTGCTGTTCTTGAACAAAGCAATGTGAATCCTATTTAAAGCCTATAATGCTTTTCAGTGTCATGTGATGTTGATCACTCGCATAATGATTAGATTTCTGTTTCAGAATCACAAACATAGGAAATGAGTCAAATACAGGTTTCTAGATGTCACCATCATATCTGCTGACTTCTTCTAAAAGTGAATTTTTTTTGTCTGACTTATTTTTGTGCTGTGAATCATTACATAGAGCTCTTTAGAAAGATACATGTAGTTTCTGCTGCTGTATATTTCCTTTTAAGCTGTAAACAGGTTGAGTCACCATAAAGCCGTGTGCAGAGATGTCCTTATTGGAACAACCGCTCTGCAAGAGAACAGCTTGTTATTTTGTCTGACTGCTCATGTGACTCAAGTGGAGGGTGGGAGTGCCCTGCCTGCACTGTGGTGGGTGATTGAAAGTTTGTCTGTACCGCCTGGCCTGCATTGCCTATTCTTGACCACAATCACCCAAAGTCCACTCACTGGATCCTGATTAGTTAATATCCTGAGTGGGTAAACTTGTTTTTTTCCCTTTTTTTAGTTTTGCTTTTATTCCCCCTAAGGTAATTTCTTCATCTTAACAGCATTTTAGCCATGTGTCCAAATGTATTTTTTGTTCTTGAATGTGGACCATTTTTCTCAGCCATAATTTAAGACCTTTACATAAAAGACAGGAAACGCTGCTTCGGACAATTAGGTGCTTTCCCACATCTCTTTTTCACTTCAGTTTCAACGGTGAACTGAATATTTACTGCTTTTTGTGCATTGATCCAAAAGACACCACCATTAATGCTCACTTCTGCAATTGTGATTCATGTGTAAATAACAAGTTCCCCTATATGTCTGGGAGTTTTTGACCGGTTTTGACAGGCTGTTTTTTGTTGGTTGGTGGTGGGAAATCATGCCAGATTTAGAGGTATATGATAATTCAAATTTGCAATTTACGTTAATAGGATTTGATGTTTTTACCCAATAGGAATTATATCACAGTAAGGCAAGCGTATTTACCTAAAATGATCACAATGATTGAATTAGTTTCAGACTTGTAGGGAAAGCCCACAGATTTTTCTTGACTTGCTTAACAATAGTATTCACCTGTATTTTGTTTGCTTTGGGAGGCTAGATAAGGGATGGACAAAACTTTTTTTTTTTTAAATACCTTAAGAGATTTTCAACATCAGAATTCAGTGTTTCGTGTTGAATAGGCTTGGTAACTCTGAGGTAATGAACTAAGTATGTATAAAACCACTTTTTCATTAGTTATCAAATGGAAGGCACATTCAGTAGCCCAAATATGGTATTTGATTAAAGAGAGTTCAGAGATCTGGTAATTTTGAGGAATTTTTGTTTTGTTTTAGTTTTTAACCAAAAATGTCTGAGAACAGACCTTTTTATGTATTTTGTGTAGCTATTAGTTATATCAAAAATCAATATTTGGAGGTCTCGGTGGAGTTGCTGAGTGCCTTTTAGGATCAAATAACATAGTCATGGTTCCATAGGCTTCCAGAAATTGAGCAAAACTAAGTAAGTAAACTACTACAAGACGACTGAGTGCTTTTTTCACATAGTTTCAGACTTTGAAAAACCGTGTTCAAGATGGATTGAGAGCACGTTAAACCCTAAATATCGTTGTAGTTCACCTTACATGGACAATCAGAATTTGTAATATCTGTATGTGCCTTATTATCCACATCAGCAGTAATAGCATATTCAGAAAAGTGTTATTGTCATTTCATTGCTATCTGGAATGTATTGTAAAGCTTTCTTACAGGTATGAACTTTGACTTTGGTCTACTTTGCAGCTGTAGCAACTCCTCTGCTCGGCACTGAGCAGTGTGCTCGTGGCCCCCCCTACTGGTGTCAGAATGTAAAGACGGCATCCCTGTGTGGAGCTGTGACTCACTGTCAGCAAAATGTGTGGAACAAGCCTCAGATGGTGAGAAACTTTTTTTTTTTTGTTTGCAAAAGTGACCAGTGCTTTTCATATAGTTTTTCTCATTTGTATTTTGCAGTACTCTAAAAATACTTTTCATTCACATACCTTATTGTCTGGCTTCAGAAAACAGTGCCATGTGACTTGTGTAAAGAGATACTGATTGTGGTGGAGCAAGCACTGAAAGACAATGCAACTGAGGTAAGATGGAAAAAAATCTATGTTGAGATAATTTTTGATAAGCAAATAAGTAAACTGCAAATACATCAACATTTAAAAAGACTGCTGGAAGACTGATGTCTGCATTTTTTATGATCACAGGCTGAGGTTCTTGGGTACCTGGAGAAGGCCTGCCAGCTCCTTCCTGATCAAGGTTTAACTGCAGAGTGCAAGGAGATGGTTGATAACTACTTCCCCATCATCATGGGGATCATCACTGGGGAGTTGGTAAGCATCATCAACTAAACTTGTGCAAGTCTTGGATGGTCATCAGTTTAAATATGGATGGGAAAACCTGTTGTGAATGTCCAGGGTTGTAACAGTTTTCCAAAACAGCTTTAAGTTTGGGCCACCGCAAGTTAACCTTTAACTACACAGTGTTTACATTTAGAACCATATCTGATGTCTCAAATATGCTGTAAATGGTTTGCAACAGATCTTTCTAAAGCTAGTTGTAGTTGGGTTTATCTCAGACTGTTAAGTAAATGGCCCATCTGCCCTTTGGTGTTTTTGTTTTTTTAAAGGCAAAATAGAAGTGGCTGTGTGAGCAAAGTGCAGCCAGCTGAATAAGGGCTATTGATGGGGAAGTGAGCGTACGTCTAAATAGGAACAGAGCAGTCATTGTGTAATACTGAAACTTATGACTAGGATCATTTGGTGTAGTTGTCTTTGTCTTAACTCTCACCTGCTACAGCAACTTTGGGGACCAAAAAAGACAATTCTTTCTTCACAGTGGTTTTTCTAGTTGAGTATTTCCTTACTCAGTTTGACTGTGCATATAATACAGGTTTCAAAACTAGGGGTAATTAGGTTATTTATTTCTGATATGTGTAGAAGGCTTTTTAAGTAAGGCAATGAATAAAGGGCTTATAATAATTGGCAATTTCTGTGTTTTTAGGAGGATCCTTCTGTGGTATGCGGCGCTATCGGACTTTGTCAGTCTCAGCAGGCAGCCCTGGCTAAGGTTCACACCCAGGAGCAGCTCATGTCCAATGAAATACCCCAGGTTGACCTTTCCCAACAAGTGGCACCCTTCCTCCTCAATGTGCCTCAGCTCCTTTATCCTCAGGAGAGCCCCAAAGAGGAGGCCCCCAAGCAAGAGACTCAAAAGCAGGTATACTGTTTAACTCCTTTCTGCACCCACATAAGCGGCATTATGGCTGGTTCATGGTTTTGGATCTGCTAAACGATGCAGACTTTGAACAGAGACAGTGGAAGTGCATGCAGGTCCGTTTATACTACAATTGTCTGGCTTGTGTTTGTCCAATATGTTTCAAATTTCCCCTCGCATCAAGCACGGAAAGACACAGGGCTTCTGTGGATGTTTCTGATGGGTTATTTCTGACTGAGTGCTTTTTACAGGATCTTCACTGCAAAGTATAGTAGGTAGTTCAGTGTGTCAGTGATTTATTTCTGGAGAATTTGGAACTTCCCACTCTATGTGGACACCAATGTAAACCATGTACAAATCATAGCAACTACTTCAAGTGCAGCTCTTTTAATGATGAGTTACAAAAATGTGGACAACAGCAAATTTTCCTGTACTACTTCTCCTCAAAAGAGTAACACATTGTTTTCAACATGGTTGTCTGCAGAAGGGTCTACACAGGCACTTATGGACTTGGGCAGATGACCAAATAAATTATACATATATTATTTGGTCTTTGTTCTCCACCTGGTGTTGATGTTACTGTCTTCCTTTGGCTATTGCTCTTACCTTTCTTCCCCTTAGGAAAGTGATGTGGTGTGCCAGGATTGCATCAAGTTCCTGACTGATGCTCAAGCAGAAGCCAAGGCTAACTCCTCATTTATTACCTCGCTTATTGCAAATATTGAGAACCAGTGTGACCTGTTGGGGCCAAGCTTGTCTGATATGGTAAGTGTCCTACAAGTATTGTAAGAAATTTTGTCAATTGCACATTTTCTTTGTCAATAAAATGAAAATTCCAACATTACACTGTGGTGTAAATGAACTGTATTTTACCTTCTTACAGTGCAAGCAGTACGTTGGCGAGTATGGTGAACTTATTATTGAGCAGCTCATGTCCATGGTGAGTCCTCCACCCCTCACCCATTAAATCCTTTACTGTTTTAAACAAAGTTAAGAAACCTTTTTTCACATTTAAGCCGCATTGTGACTTGGTTGGTCATTATATTCTAATACTCAATGGCAAGCTTTATGATCTAGTCATTAAAACTACTGCCTCTGATATTTGTATGTGCTAGTGGTGCTAAATCCATATTCAATCTTACAGCACCACCTAGCCTGCTGACTTCAGTTTTTTCTCAGCTTTAAATCGCTTACTTTCTGTTTTAATTTTTTCCTCCTAATTTTTGTTGTTTTTTCCGCCTGTGTTCCTTCTTTGTTTTCACCTCTCCATCCATGTCATTCTGCTCTGTTTTTTCCCTGCTCTGGGTTTTGTATGCTGCTCCTCAGGAACAGGTAGGTCACTTTGTGTTCAGCCTGTAGCCTTTTAACCCTTAGATCTCGCTTTATGTGCCGTCCACTTGTAGTGCTACACACTGACACTGTGCATGTGAATGTGACCTGATTATGAGCGAGACTATTTTACCTGAACACTGCTTGTTTGGTTAATGACTTGACATTTAAATAACTGTTGTAACACTGCAGAAATGGCCACATTACAATTTTGTTTTGTTGCTTGACATCAAAAGAGCATGCAGTCACTTACAGTATGCTTGGATCTTGTGACGTGCTTGACTCAATTCAGTTTTATTTATATAACGCCTCGTAAGTTGTCTCGGGGTATTATAAGGACAAGAACCTAACAATATTATTTCTTCCTTAGTTTACACTTGTCAACTAAGAGATGCACTGGTTTTTAGGGACACTGAACTTGCTGTAGTTTTGATTAACACTGGTTAATGATGTTGGATGCCTCCTGTCAGCAGTACAGGAGTCTACATTTTTGCCACTATGGGTGTATGTGTTTGTTTGGTACTGGTGGAAAGCTGCATTAGATGTATTTTTTTTTTGGTAGCATACAAAGTTCTGCATATTGCATGAGTGGCAATGTTATGGAATGGTATGCTGGTTACACACATTTTATGCTAACAGCATGCAATGTGGCCATTTTTTTAAACTTTGTATCTTAAAGTAAATATCTGCTTCTGTCTTCAGCAACCCAAGGATTTGTGTGCCCATGCTGGCTTTTGTGATGCTATGAAGAAGTCCATTCCCATGCTGAAGCTTGAGGCTGCCAAGACTGTACCTGCTGCCAAAGTTTTACCTGCTGCCAAGCTTTTCCCTGCCACCAAGATGGACTCTGCTACTGAAAAGTCTACTAAGGTAAGTCATGGATTTTATTCACTGGACTGAAACATTGCTAAAAGATTTTTTTTTAAAAATTCTGTTCTATAGTATAGTATTGTACATGCTCACAAGAGTGTGTCGATTTGTGTTCCAGCCCATGGTTCGTGTCCGTGACTCCCCAACATGTGCCATCTGTGAGTTTGTAATGAAGCAGCTGGAGAGTATGCTGGAGGATCAAACAACAGAGGTGGGATGTGTTTCACTATACCTGTATGACCATAAAGTGAATTTACAAAACTGTTTCTCTCACAGTGTTGGTGCAGTTAGTTCTGCTGTGAAGCTGACCTGTCTGTCTTGTGTCAGGAGGAGGTTATTCAAGCAGTGGAGAAGGTGTGCACACTTCTGCCCTCCACGCTGACTGCCCAGTGCAAGGACCTGATTGAGACCTATGGTCAGGCCATCATTGAGCTGCTGGTGCAGCAGGCTGACCCCAAGACTGTCTGCACGGTGCTGGCACTGTGCAATGATGCCAGCCGTAAATTTGTGTGTAAGTTCTACTGACACCACTCTCTATACTTTGGAATACCCTGTCACACGGGAACCTATTGGGAATATTGGTAGTACAGTCACAGTACATAAATGCAAAGACGTTTAGTCCACACAGCACAGATGTGTTGGGCTTTTATTTCTGTAAAAAATATTATCCTGTGTGAGGAACCCTGATGCCAGACTGCAGCATAATTTCCCACATTTAAACTGCAATCAGAGCTGTTTTGCTTTGCTAAGTTATCGTGAGGTATCTCTTCAGAAAGTGCTCTGTTAGGGAAGAGTTAAGTGAGGGATTTATATCCAAAGCAAAATGTGTATTTGTATATATAGGCAATAACACTGACAATTCTCTGCAGCTGCACTTGATCAGCCTCGCTTCAAGGCTGGAGGCTACTGTGATGTGTGTAAAATGGCAGTTAATTACATCGATGGCATTCTGGAGAAGAACGCTACCGAGGCTGAGATTGAGGAGGCAGTGATGAAAGTATGCAATTTCCTGCCTTCCTCTTACCGGGCCGAGGTGAGTAGCTGTATTTTATTACCTTGTGTAACCTTGTCTGTCCTCATGGGACAGCTTAGCATCACTCCTGTGTGTTCGTGTCGACAGTGTGACCAGTTGGTTGAACAGTATGAGCCGATTCTTGTCCAGCTGCTGCTCCAGATGCTCGACCCAGACTTTGTGTGCATGGTAAGGAGTAAATTATTTATTACCAAATATTCAACAATAATAAGTACTAGTGTCTGAGCTGTATTCATTTGTGTGCAACAGAAAGTGGGAGCCTGTCCTGAAGCCGTGCGCAGGCTGCTGGGAACAGAACAGTGCAGCTGGGGACCTGCATTCTGGTGCAAGAACATGGAGACAGCAACTCGGTGCAATGTGAGTAGTTAAAGTAAAATTCTTCAAAAAGGTTTGGTAATATGAGTTAGCTTTAATGCTGTGACTCTTCAGTGACTTAATAGTAAACATTAGTGATAGAGGTTCCATCTATGCTAATACATTTTCATTTTAAAATGCATAACTTTTGCATTTGTGACTAGGATCCGCACTATAACAGTGTCTTACAACCCATAGTGCAGAGACCCGTTTTTAGTTTGAAATCTCTTTGGTTGCGTTTCAGTCTGGAAATCTATGGTCTTACTTTTCATCATTGCCATTGTTCTTCAGTAGTATTTTGTACAACTAGCAACCAACCCCCTGCATCACCGACACCTACATTCCCAGTGTATGTGAATGGTTGTGCTATTCCTTTTCAGGCGTGTTGGTATGCTTAGAGGTTGTTTTTGAAACAAATATGAAATGCTTGTTCAGACAGATGTTTTACAGTGAAAATGTATTGGTGTGGATGTAGTTCAATGCTGCTGTATTGCATATCGTAACTGATGCTTCAAAATGATTGTGTAAACTCCTTTCATTCAGCGTTCCTTCCAGAAGCCTGTCTAACCAGTTGTTTCTGTCTTTCAGGCTGTGGCTCACTGCAAACGCCATGTGTGGGTATAGAGAAAGAACAGCACACACTGACCTGTAGGGAATTAAAAGAAAATTACTGTAGTGCTGCTTCCCACTTGTAATTTTTGTCCTGTTTTCTCTTTAACAGACATACACAACTGCAATTTATGTTTAAATTAACTTTGATATTTTGAATGATGCCATGGTGGAAAGGGACTGGCCTTTTTTTTTGTTTTTTGTTTTTTCCTGGGGGGTAGATTGGGGAGTGTGTGTGTGTTACTGTTGGCAGGGGAGGAATGATTACATGTACATTGGCCAACATTTCAGCCTGTTACTGCTTGACAGAGCAGGAGTCACAAAGCTGCATTATTGGGCTTGGCAGATTTGCACCATTTGAGCTGTACTTACCTGTATCGCTTGCTGGTTTGATGAAAGTAACAACGCAAATTTTAGTTTCACACTTTGAATAATGTAGACTAAGCATCAGATTTCTGTTGTTCTAATGATTTTTCAGCCTCCTCCCCAGCGACATTTTCATCTTCTCCCTGAAAGGTCTGATTGCAGATCCAGTGTATTAAAGACTGGCATTACTTTTAGCAGAATGTCTGATCCTTGAACAGATTTATATTTTGTAGACAGACTTGTTGATGTTGTTTTTATGAGCTGATATGGAGGTAACTAGTTGGACTGTACCTCCCATTGTTTGCACTCTTCCTACTGTTTGTAAATTAGTGTGTTTTTAACACACAAAGCTTCTCAAATTCAGATGTCTGCTTCAAAACCTGGGCCAACTGTCAGTTGATCTGTAAACTTTTTAACAATTAAAGTGATCCCAATCCACTCCAATTCTGTTTGTTTGTATGTTTGCATTTCCATCACAGGCTACAGTAGGTCATATCTTCAAAGAGGCACTTAGTTTAATTGATTTCACTATATAAAAACTAAAAGGCAGAGGATGCTCTGAAAGCTGATGGAAAATTGAACATTTTAAAGTGGCTTGCAGTAATGTAAATTATTTATTTGCAGTTTATCAAGGCTGTTTAAAACTCTTCAAGTGTTCAGAAGACACGGAAATCGGCAACATTTCCACAATAACAAAATTGAGTTAAAATAACATTTAACACTATGTACCACAACATATCCCAAATTGTCATCCCTACAATCAAGAAGCCTTGTTCAGCGTGTCTGTTTTACCATATATAATTATGTTTAGATAATTAAGAAGCAATCTGAATAAATGAATGAGGAATCAACAACTGCAGGTGCTTCCACACTAGTGCTCTGCGTGGTACAAATAAACAATTAACCGCCAATCATACTCTGCTGCATGTATGAATCTAATTTCAGTGTGATTTTGAGAAAGGGTTCAGGAGGTTCAGTCACAAAGACTGCAATTGAGTAGCAATTCAATAAGAACAGTGACTAAAGTTACATCTGCATTTAGATCTATGGGAAAGACATCAGTAAACGGGATCAAAAATTATAACTGACTGCACATTTAATGATCATGATGCTCATACATTAGTGTGCCAGAAAGGTATTAGAACATGTTTTTTGGACAGATGACACAAAAAATAGAATGTTTAGGTTTAAATTAGAAGCACTATGTTTTGAAAAAGGAAAACGCTAAATTTCACAAGAGCTTTAGCCCATCTGTGAAACAGCGGTGGTAGTATCATGGTTTGGGCCCATTCTGCTACATCTTGGCCATGACAGCTTGCCATCATTGATGGAACAATGAATTTCGAATTACACCAGCAAATGCTGAAGGATTGGGGCATCTGTCCACGATACAAGACAAGAACTCCAAGCACACAAGTTGTTCTACCAAAAAATGGTTAAAAAAAGAAATATATTACTGCAACCAAACCTTTAAATAGTGCAGAAGAAGAGATGCTGGTGAGCAGAAAATTAACCCATAAAGTCCATAACACAATATCGTGAATAACTCGGGCTGCACAGTGGATCGGCGGTTAGCACTGTTGCCATGTAGCTAGAAGATCCTTGGTTCGCATCCCAGCCTGGGCCTGGGATCTTTCTGTGTGGTTTGCATGTTCTCTCCCTGTGGATGCTTGGGTTCTCACTGGGTTCAGTCCAAATACATGCTGAGATTAATTGGTAACTCTAAATTGTCCTTTATTGTGAATGCGAGTGTGATTGTTTGTCTCTATATGTAACCCTGTGATAGACTAGTGACCTGGCCAGGTTGTCCCATGCCTTAACCCTAAGTCAGCTGGGATAGACTCCAGCCCCCCTGCAACCCTAATCAGAAATAAGTGGTGTATAGATAATTAATGGAAGTCTGCTCTCTGCGTTTCTTTTAAAAACATTGGAATTTTTGTCCACATTTAGCTAAATGATAACTTCACTTGTCCCCCTAGAAGTAAGGGTACTTGTAAATCAATACAAAATAGTCCTGTGTGATCACATTTATCTTATAAAACATTTCTGTCATGATAAGAAAGGTATTTGTCAGCATTAGGCAGACAGTTCCTTCATTCATAGGGTACGAGGGGTCACTGCATGATTTGATGATAATGAAGAGGCTAAAATACTTTAACCTTCACAGTCACCAGATCTCAACCCAGTTCAACACCTATGAGAGATTTTAAGACATCATCAAAACACAAAATGAGGGAATACGTTTTGGGAGACAGGTGTTCATCCCTTCAGTAGAGTTCTAAAGACTTAAAGAATCAATACCAAGGAGCACTGAAACAGCTCTGATTACACTTAGTGGCCCAATTAAAACACAATACTAAACCATCTTATTTGTTTCTTCCTGTGTCACCCATCTGCATAAAATAAAACTTTCATTTAACCAAGAGTACCTTATGGACTGCACAAATTACAAATGTAGCTTCATCACATCAATGTAAACATAACATTTTAATGTGAGGTATTCAAGAATTAAGGCTTGTTTGTCAAGTGTAAAATGAGAAGCTTCTTTGCCACTTTCCCTCATAGCAAACACATTGTTTTGAAGTTCTGGTACCCATCAGCATAGGATGCACTGAGTGCACCAATGTACATGACTTGGTCGTTCACCATCGTGGTCAGATACAGTGCACAAGAAGTACAGAGAATGCAGATCCAGCAGCCAGTCCCAGAGTGAGAAAGAAAGACATGACCACTCCTGTGGCCTCTGCCAGCTCCCTTGGTACCACTTTTGGGCCATAGATCATTGGCAGTGTGCCTAGGTAGCCATTAGAGAGACCTAGCAGGCAGTTAAACACCACAGGATAGACATCATGGCCGAACAGTACTGTGTGGAGGTGCTCCCTCGGCTGGTAGTTACAGAACATGAGAAGTGGCACAATGATGGAGCGGCACAGCACCAGTGCTGGCAGGACTCGACTGGTGGGACCAGGTACCTGCAGCCAGGCTGTGGCCTGCCTGCCACAAAAGTCAGCAAAGTTGTATAGGAGGAAGCTGGTAAGGGGAACAAAGTAAGTGGTTGTCCAGGGATTGCCACTGTCCTTTTCGACGGACTGGATCCCCGAGGATACTGCTGGGAACACCATGATGGAGACAAAGAAGACATAGAAGACACTCAGTCCGAGCACCCATGTCTTCTGAAGGATAGGCTGCAGTGGTGGGACTGCGCTTGCAGCACCTCCACCCTCGCTCATCACTCCTGGGTTGTTGTGTGTTGATCCCAGCATATAGTGTCTAGAGACAGGAGAAGATGTGTTGAACCTGTCCTCTGAACTGGTATTATTAGACTGTCCTAATGCTTTCTTCAAAGGCAGCTTACTTTTAAAATGGCTTGTAAATGTGATTAATCCATTTGTATATAATTCATATAACAAATAACAATTTGTTTTACTGTGGGCATTGCTGACCTACATGATATAGTAGCTGTCATGTTGCACATACAAAATAACAGGCACAGGTAAGTTCAGAACCCATAATACGATTGTTTTACAGGAATTTAAACTCCCTGTGTAGGATTTAAACGTTGAACTATGGTGCCATCTGGTGACTCTATGAAGAATGACACTGTGACATAATGCACACAGCTAAACTATCTGTAATCTATAGAATCTAGAATGAGAAGAACATTTTACTTGACAAGGGAAGGTGCTATGATCACTGTAACTTAAAATACAGGTTTAATAGGTACTGTATGTACCCACAAAAGAACCACAAATCTTTGGCTACTACTGACCTTGAGTATGCCAGCTTCGGCAACAGCAAATATGAGATGATGCAGAGCAGAATGAAGATGTCAGCAGTCAGGAAATAGGCCAGAGCGCTGTTTGTCACATCATTAGCTGCAGCTAGGTCCACTATTGATGCTACGGCACTCAGCGTTCCTCCCATAGCCTGACCTGAAGGAAAAACCGTACTTCAGTTTTTCATTTCAGAAAACAAATGGCACTTGAGCTGCTAAATGACGAAGAGAAAAGACAGCTGAAATAAAATGGGAGAGAGGGAGGGACAGCAATGAACAAAGGCCCAAAAATATTATGAGTCTGAGTTTATTGTTTGCTTTTTCCTGTTTACACAGGACAAGATGCACAGTTATAACCAGTATGCTCAGTAGCTGCACAATTAAACACAATGATTAGTTTTAAAATGTATATCACTATAAAGGTCTTGCATTGGGAAATGCAGTGAACTTAACTTTAAGGCATTAATGATTTATAATATTATCAGCAACATGTGTGTTTATTTATTATTTTCCAAATATACTCAACATGTCCAAAATGAGGTCCAAAATTGGGACCATCTCTTCTCTAAGGAGAAACTATTGTTACAATGACAGTTCTATACTGTATTCTGTCTCCTCTTTGTGTTCATAGACTGTGCCCACACAGTTAATATTTCCCACACAGTGCGATGGTGACAAAAAAAAAAGAGTGACAAGAAAACTTTGCAACATGAATAAACTTTTACATTAAGCAGCCAAACACTAAGCATTGCATGTATTTCAAGACCGCAGAAAATGTATTTGTAACTAGTTATATATAAACGCAATAAAAACATTCGAGTCAACAAGCAATCCTGATCTGAAAAAGGACTACCTGATATGAGAGCCTGAGAGATCCTCATGGGAAATTGTCCACTGATGCCAAACATACTACCAGAGAAGATGTTGGAGGCTCCACTGACGACAGCCACACTGACCAGCGTTCCAGTAAAGAACCCCATCCTGCAGTCCGACACATCCACCTTCACCAGCACCGTGGTAATGACAAACACCAGCAGGATCACAAATAGAGACGACAGGATTCTCATGTTTGGAGACAACCTAGAAGGCCACAAACACACAGGTGATTTGGCATTAGGTTAGAGATTATCAAAGATCAGTTCATCAACACCAAATGTGAAGCAGTTGTGTTATGCTGTTGGAATAAGCCAGAAATTGTTTGGTTGCAGTCAATGTACAACATATAGTACATACATGTATACAATCCAGACTGTGTCCATGCAAATGTGAGACAGTCAGGTTTTAATTATACAGACTAGTTTTAAATATAACTAAAGAAAGTCCAAAGACGGTAAAGAGTAACAGTCTTCAAGGTACCATGAGAAAATTAGATTAGTGCAACTTAGGCCTCTAACAGCTTAAATAGGACAAATGTGGAACTGTACCATCGCAACATCCAGGGACAAACAACAGAGTCATAGAACGTATCCCATGTGAGCGTGTGTGTGTGTGTGTGTGTGTGTGTGTGTGTGTGTGTGAGGGACAAACCTGTTAACAAGGACATAGTTGAGTATCAGACACACCACAGATGGCACCGTGGAGGCAATGGCCAGATAACTTTCAAAGTAGTTCTGTGAACAGATATTGAAAAGACAACACATTTTTGTTCAAGGATTCATTAGCATAAATGAGCATACAGACAAACACTCGCATAGTGTCTCATACAAAACATGAGGAAGTGGAAGCGGAGGGGAACATACAAAAATCGACGAAACAGTTTCCTTGCTTTTCTTTTTTATGACTTATAAGTCTGATTAAATCAGGTGACAAATCTCAGAAAAGCAAACATTTATAGAATGTATCCAGGCAGTTTAACAGATTTAACAGTTGTTTGTCTTGTATTGCTCTTAGATATATATGAATAGTCTGTCCTGACTCCTGCAGACAGACAGTTTTTGTTGGTCGCTCAGCTATCATAACATGCTGCTACCATGAATCTGTCACATCTTCTTAAAGGGCAAAGGATTATTGGTCTGGCTGATTACTGGATCAGACATTCAGAGATTTACCAATTATCAGTTTTACTGGTGCTGTTTTTTAGTTGATTCCAGATGAGACAAATTATTTAAAAGTGCAGTGGTATTCTGACCACATGACTGTCTGACTGGTTGCATGCCATGAGTAATGGCCTATCACCACTGAGGGATAAATGTTGAAAAGTTTCTTTGATGAAACACAAGTAAAAAAAATAATCAATAAACAAGGTCTTTTCTTTTTTGTGCTACTCTAAATTTTGACACAAAGATTTGGATTTTCCATCAAATGCTTACTGGTTATCCATCTCCTTGATTACTAATAATATCAACCCTGAAAAAAAGACTTCCTATATGTATACAGATATGCAGACAGAATATCTGACCACTACTTAGAATCCAAAGAGCTAACCATTTGGCTTTGCAGTTACTTTCCTTCTTTTAGTTATTCTGGCATTGTGTGGTTCTTTTAGTTGACTATACAGATTACACAAGTGTCTGCCTCTGTGACACTCTTGTCAATTCTGCTTCTTGGAAACAATAATTACTTAAATGATGAAAGAAGATCTGCTTGACCACTGAAACTCTGCTGCTCTCTGCCCTTATCTCGGTTGCCCTCAGGAAGGCTTCAGGCATTTCTAATTGCATTACCATGGTGTAGTGGAGTCCTGTGAGATGTGAAAGGACACTCAGTCCTAGCATCTGTCACAGGATGGTCACAGTTCCATGTGAGAAGCATGCGAAGTGGCACAAATGTGCATCTTCCTGTGCGCACACGCACACACAAACATATTGCAGCTGTATTTAGTAGCACTCACACTGAGGTCCGAACTTTGCTCCTCACCGCTGCTGTGGTCAGTGTTGTTGCTGAATTTGTAGAGCCAGTAGGGTTTGGCTGTTATGAAGAAGTTCCAGGGCAGCAAGGAACCAATGCCCATCAAAAAAAAGATGATGTACACCAAACAGTACGAGTCTTCTGGACTGTAGCGCACAGCCAGAGGCACTGGGGAATTTTTGGGAATAAGGGACGCAGAGGGACTATGGTCCTCGCTGTCCTCATCATCAGATATGACGTGGTTGCCAAGTGCAGTTGGAAGATAAGATGAGTTGAGACTCGACTGCAGGGGCTCTGTGCTGTCCATTTTCATAAACAGGGTCCAGGATACTCCCAAAACAAAGATGAAATAGATAGAAGAAGGTTGAGGCAGTCACAGCAGCAAGATGTGTTGAGCAGAAAGCTGTGAAGGAGAAGAAAAGAATATGAGTTAACAAAAATCACTGACACAATGTTCTGCAAGAGGTGGGATATGGATGAGACTTACTTCTACCTGTGCTTGTCCACAAAGGAAAAAGCTGGCTGTATTTGTTGAGAATCCATACTCTGGAGATGTCTCTGTGCTGGAGCTGGGAGAAAATAATCCAGGGATCTCGACTCAGTGATGCAGAAGTCCCATATGAAGTCAGTCTTTTAGTGCTGGGAATCAACAGGTATTTGGCACAATTACACCTCTGTGATATGTACACAAACATCTAAAAGAGATCTAAAGGAGAGAAGCTGTGCTCATTCTCAGAGGATGTTTAGTATGACACACTGCGCAAAATTAAACAAATGGGCTCCCACCGTCTTTTAAATGTGGAATGTCACAGGAACCCATTAGCCAATTCTCACTGTGCCACTGCTCCATGATCAACAATGAAAGGGGCCCGATATCATTACTGTTTGGCAGCAGTGTCGGGATTTCAACCCACTGTTCTCCCACAACAGGAAT
Source organism: Amphiprion ocellaris (assembly GCF_022539595.1). Classification (NCBI taxonomy): domain Eukaryota; kingdom Metazoa; phylum Chordata; class Actinopteri; family Pomacentridae; genus Amphiprion; species Amphiprion ocellaris. Next base: position 15,190,253 of record NC_072781.1, on the reverse strand, counting down.
AAGTCCGTACATCTTTCCTAGGCTATTCACACTCAGTTAAATGCTCCATCAGATAGAAAAACTCAGCATTTGTTCATGCCTCTTGTTTTAAGACATGTGATTGTTTGGCCTTTAGCAATCACTGCAATTCTATTCCGCATCTCCTGCAGAGGAGAGTCTTCTGACTACCACATTCACTGAATTATTCAAACTTATTCTACTTATTCTCTATTTGTGAAGAGGAGAATGAGCAAAGTCAGTGATTTTAGTCCACTTGAAGGTTGGAAGACAGTACCAACAAACCAAGCAACTAAAAACCGTCACAGAATGCAGTATCCTAAATAAAATTCTGCCCAATGATGTATCATAATCGCTTGATTTACTCCTCATGTTCGGGAGTGTCATGTTATGTTTAACATCAAAACCTCACATAGTCTCTCTTTATCCTATCTTGTGTCCTGATTATTGTGGCATGATGCTTTTTGAGCAGGCAAAAGAACAGTTACATTTTATTTTACTAAAGCTGTAAAGTTCACACATACCCTCATCATATGTTAGGATTTTTAAAATTCTGTTTTTTTATCATCATTATATATGGTTTATGTGATTATATATTTTCACATGCATCGTAAATATATGTAAACATGTAGTTCAAATGACACTCCATCTGTTTTGCAAACTACAACTTCATACGGAAAATGTGTAAAATGAGACGCATAAAAGAAAGCTCATAAGACAGGAACAGAGAGCTGCAGTGTGAATCCTACCATCAGAAATAGAAAAACAGGTTTTCACCAGCTGCACTTCTTCAATATCATGGGGTTGTTACTTGGACTATTTAAGGAGACTAAGGAAAGGCTGACAGGACACCACAAAGCTGACTTAGCACCCTAAAACACGGTGTGTGAATGAGGAACTAGTCTTCACATGATACTTAGCCAAGAAAAGGAGATAAATTGACTCAAACTTCAGACAACACGATCCGTTTCCTTCAGTAGAGTATGTAGCTAGCAGCTGTTTGCTATTTTCACTCTTCACAGTAACAATGCTTTCTAATATTTCTTCTTTCTTGTTTATTCTTCTGTTGTGGTCTTCATTAGAAAGGTATTTAAGCGAATATATATGTTATACTTGCTAAGTGTGGACGCTGCTGTAAACAAACATTAGAAGCTAGCTAGCTCAGCCTTCACAAGTGTCCACAAACACAGTTAAACCTAGATTTTCCTAGGCCTTATGTTAAATTTATTATAAAAAACAAATTTACCTCACTGCCGGAGACTCCCTCGCTGTTGCTGCTGTCTTTTCTAAGTGTTAGACCGACACAAACTCCATTTAACAGCAGACTTCATTTCTGGTCAGCTGACAAACATCATGTCAATGTCCAGCAGTAACAACAGTCAAGCTACCGGTATGAAGCCTTCAGATTTAAAGCGATATCTAAAGCTAAATCAGACTCAAATTTGCGCGAAAGAACACTATATATGTTGAATTTAAATACGTTTTACAAGTAAAAAATGTCTTTCAAAATAATTTATATGGTCGAATAAAATTAGAAAAAAGATAATTCTGCGATTCATGCTATTATTGTGAAAGTCAAACGCGCGTACGAGAAGCACTGCTGTTCAGGATGAAAACAACTTGATTATCTGCTAAACCTGTTGGTTGACCTTGTGAGCATTCCTGTAGTGCATCTGTATTTGTTTATCTGCTCTGTGTCCTAAATTCTAGCCAATCCAGTTGTTATTACTCCCTTAAATCGCTTTTTAGGACCAATCAACTCATATGGAGTTGCCAGAAGGTCCGTGTACGGATCTGGTAATTGGATTTTCCGTTCTGAAACGGGTATTGAAAAACAAAAAACAAGTGGTTATTTTGATTTTGATTTTAAAATTGAAATACAAGGCGTTTTTCCTTTTCATGATCAAAATGGATATACGATTTTTTTTTAAAAAATGCTTTGATTTTCGTTTTATATTTACAATAACAAGAAAGTAAAATCAGTAAGAGACAGAAACGAAAAAGGTCCGTTTTTTCATTTTCTGAGACCGGAAGTGGTCATCAGCAAGTGTGGAGCCAAACGACAACAAGATTCTCAGAGGGCGGAGCCAGAGAGCAGTGATTGGTCAGACCATAGACATGTATAGAAGACAGCGCGCTAGCGTATCTAGTATTCTATGTATCTATGGTCGGCACGTCTGGTAGCATCTCTGGCTGCTGTTGACCTTGTTTTTGGAGTAAAACACGGTATGAAGATAAATACTTCTAACCTGTGGCGTTATTTTGTTGTACGTTAAGTCAGCGACTTGTGAAGAGTTGTGTTTTGTCGTGTTTGAGCAGTTGGTCCGGACGCGTTAGTTAGCTAAGCGGCTAAGTTAGCTAGCGGGCTAATTAACACAGGTGGCTAACGTACCGCTGAACACCTGTGTTAGTTGCTGTCGCAGCTGTCCTCATTATTAGAATGAAATTCTCAACCTGTATTTCTCTGCTGTGTATTTTAGCTTTGAAAAAAGTTATTTTACTTTAAGGTTAAGTGAAACCCGTTCAGCTGCACTGAAGTTTAACATTCAGCTGGTTTGAATTAAACAGCGCTTAACATTGCGCAACATTACCTCTCTGAATCTCCATAATTTCATTAAATTTGTTCTCTCTTCCACTGCTCAAGTTCAATCCAGTATATAAAATGACATTAATAGTGAATAAACTAACAACCAGCCATTGTATTTATTTATTACTGCATGTATTTGTGGTAAAATATGAGATGAAACATCCTACTTTTGGATCTAGAACTGCACAAGCCGTTCATTTTCAGTCACTGGATGAGTTAAACTCCCCTTTTTATGTGAGGTTGAAGCAGAAAGTCTGAGTTAACAAAGAAAGTTCTTTATAATTTGCGATACCTGTTATCTCTGACTGAGGCTTTAGTTTTTGTTGAGCTGATTTACACGTAGAAACTTTGTTCAGGAAGATTTCTCAGTAGCTCAGAGGACAGGCTGCTTTTTACACAACCTTGTAAGAGAATGTCTGTCAATGCTTTCAGCAGAATTTAGAAACACAACACTTCCTAAACAGATATTTTGAGGCTGTGAGGTTGAACGTTTGAGAGTATATCAGTGTGTTTGTTTGTGGTCTTTCTGTTTCTAGGTGGAAGCTGAATTAGTGAGGATGACTCCTGCTCCTGTCATCTCTAAGCTCCTCACACATCTTTACCTGCACATGAGGAAAATCACTCCTGTAGAATGCAGGTATGTTTGTCATTATTATAAAAAGATGTTGCCTGGTGACCTGTCAGAAACCCATTATACAGAGTCAGCCAAAATAATGTTTACACACATCAGGAAAAGAAAAACTTGCATAAATATTTCAATACCAAATTTATTCAGACATCATGAGATTAATAAAAGTTATCTTTAACCTCTACAATTACAAGAGGTGCTCAAAGTGGTGGCCACTGGCTTCCAGACATTTCTGTTGTGTTGTAGACGTCACTTGTTGATGCTCCATTCATGAGGGTAGCGCCATCTGTTGGGAAAACATCGTACAACAGGACACAGAGTTATCGTGATTTGATCAAACTTAGAAAGAGGTATATATATATATATATATATATATATATATATATAAATATATATATATATATATATATATATATATATATATATAAGTACTTATACAAATGAAATATTTATAAAAGTTTTTCTTTTCCTGATATGTATACATTATTTTGGCTGACTCTGAACTTAATGAGAACAAAACTGTCATGTAATTGTTGCTCTGGAAGCTTCTCTAGTGAAAACTGGCTGGTGTTCTGCTTTGAAACAAACTGCTGTTGAGGTCTGTGTTTTTAGGTTTAACCCCACAGTTTCTGAATGAACTGATAGTTGTTGTTTTTTTCCTGATCAATGTGGACGTTATAATTGATGGTAACATTTACTGATCATATAATCAGCATGACAATATAACAGTACAACATTCTGACCACCTGACTAATACTGTGTTGGTCCCTTTATGCTGCTAAAACTCCTCTGACCCAGTGGTTCATCAGAACCTCTGGGGATGTCCTGTGGATTCTGTGGATCCTGTGGGTTGCAGGGTGGGTCCTACCTAGACCAGGCTGATCCTGGACCATCCCACAGGTGCTCAATCTGATCCTGGATGTGGGGAGTGTGGAACCCAGGTGAACAGCTTAGCTCTGTCATGTTCCTTGGACCACTCCTGAGCAGTTTTAGTTTGTCCTGCTGAGGGAGGCAGCTGGCATCAAGGACTGCTGTTGCCATGGAGACTAGGGGGTTGTTTGTCCTGCAGGGTTTAGGTGGTGGTACATGTCAAACATCCACATGAACGTCAAGGTTTCCCAGCAGAACGTTGTATTAGAACAAGATGATGGATGTTGTTCTCTTCAGCTGTCAGTGGTCACAATGTTGTGGCTGATCAGTGGATCTGTCTGCCTTTACTCTGACATCCAGAGTTATACAAAAGTGTAGTATGTGTGCAGTGCAGAAGAAATTTACTTTATTGTACGCAGTTTTTTTTGTTTTTTAAGGGAGAGCATTTTTTTTATCCACATGAAGAAGACCTAATCTTTCCCTTCAAAGGATAGTTAATTGTTACTAAGGCTTCCATAGTGGTCCCATCAGAGAAAATCATATCCATATACAGATTTTTATTAATTCCAGGGCTGGTTCAGTAAAGATTATAATAATAACTACATCAGCTAATTCTTGGTCGCAGTTGGAATTTTGCAGCCTGAGAGATGGTTGAGAAGGTTTGCAGTTCTTGTTTTAACAAAATATGTTATAATAGAATATCTTTATTGTCATTGTACATGAAATTATCTGCAAACCAGCAAAGTGTATCAATCTGAGGTATCTAAAAATAAATAAGTAAAAAATGCTTCTAAAGCCAATAATAAACTGAATATTTTGAGGGAATATTCTAAAAAGGAAAGAAAAGCTCCATTCTCACTCCTCTCAGGATAAACTGTCATTAAAATTGACTTTAAATTTAGCTTCAACATGAGATAAAAACATTTACTTTCATTACTGATGTTGTCAAGTTTTAATAAAGTTCATGCTACTTTTATAAAATGATAAAAGTGAATAAATTGTATTTCTGTGATCTGTGTTTGATTTCTGTCTTTTCTCCTGTCATCCAGATGTTCAGAGGGAGATGATGCCACATCTGGTCCAGCTGATGGAAGGTCTTGAAGTTCTCTGACTGGCCTTGACTGAAGATGGTCGTCTCACTGGATTTAAGGTTCAGATGCTCAGTAATAAACTCCACCAATGTGCCAACAGGGAAGCTTTAGGTTTATTAAATGTTGCTATGAAGGTATCGCTGTTTTTCTTTGTGAATGCAATGTGCTCCAACTGAAACCTGAATTAGAACTTAGAAGTAAATCCTTCCATCTGAAAGGATTTAGTTGCATTAATAACCTCATAACATTCTAATTTTTATTCCAGTCTTAGTTGGAAATAGAATCTCTGTATTGATTCAGGTAAAAACTGAACTTCACAGCATGTTGAAGCAAAACAACCAGATGAAAACTGTGATGGTGTTGGATTGTCAGACCGTAATGTTGCAGCTCAAAGCAGCTTTTCTATCTCAGTTCATTCTGACATTCAGCTATGAATCAACACAGCAGATGGTGATCCATGCTGTGGAAGTCTCACATCTCCTGATTTAATGGAGCTGCTTTACACTTTTTACACTGTTTATTCACCAACACTTTATTTAATAAAAGTCCCATCTAGTTTTTATGAGGAATGTGATGTTTTAATTTCTCTGTGAATAACTGCAGTCTAATGCAACAGCTGGAGTTGTAACATCTGTCCTGATATTGATCATGAAGTATTGATCAGAATACTTATGGTTAGCAGTCATCCCTGAAGTTTTGCATTAAAATCTTTACTTGTGTTGTGAACTTTGGTAAGAAGCAGAAACGTTAGCGTTGCCATGGATACATGAGTGTTAAATTCTGTCCATGTTTTTATTTTGGGAAATGCAGTCCAGTTCCAGAATGTGGAGGAATTTAGTCTCACAATCACAGACAACAAATATTATCTGAAAGTCGAGTTATTGTTGTTTATCAGCACAATACAAAAAGATTAATGTTAGAAATATTCCAGTTAAGACTCCAGAATATCATGATTTATGTAAATTTACCTCAATAATATGAATGTTCAGGTTAAGATTGTACAGTGATATTTTTTACGTAAGTTTAGCTGATTAAAGTTTATGACTCTGCACTAAAATATTATTTAAATTGACATCATTATTATAATATTTAGGGTCAGACCCTACAGTATTGAGATTAAGAAATCAAATATTCTATAAAATGTAAATACACTGAACTCATCTGGATATATTTAAGTGAGACTCTACAATATTATTTGACACAAAAATATCTAAATCAATATTTTAATAATTTTCAAGCCAAACATTTACTGGACTGATTTAAATATTAAAATCACTCCTTTCTAATCCTCTGCTGTACGTTCAAACCTGAGGCCTTAAATAGAAACACACAAGTATCTGATTGAAGGAACTTCTGCAGAGTCCTGATTCTAGAACATGATGATAGAATTATAGACAAACTTCAACAAAAGCTGCCTGAGAGTTTACAGGTTTTTATGTTAGATTTCTTCAGTAATTTAATGAGAGTTATCAGCAATAATCAAGTGTTCATTTGATGAACTTCATTTCCTAAAACATCCAGAATTGGAGCTCATATCTTTGGCAGCTGTAAAGTTTCTGCTCCTTCAAAGTTCACAACACAATGAATTAATTCCTAAAACACTCTCAATGCTGGAGAGCGTTTGTGATGCTGAAGCAGTGAGCAGTTTTTCTGTTTCTTCTCTGGAGATACACAATGAGGGACGTCTGCAGAGACTGAGAAAGAGTCTCACCACATCCTGACATGAGGAAAAAAGACTTTATTGAAGACTACAATGAGAAAAACTATCAGACAGCAGACGGCTGCATTCAAGGTGAGCTCTGAACATTTGATCTGGAACAGGAATTCAATAACGGCAGCATGAGCTTCATTTCAGTCTGTAGCTGCTGAATTCATGGATGAATCATCTGGCACTAGAGAGGAAGACCATCAAACATCCACGTCAGCTGATGGAGGTCCAAGAGTCTCACCGAACAACCAACCTACGGAGTGAAGACCTCAAATCTGATTGGACGGCCTCCTATTCAGCCACATGTGTGAACAAATGCCTCTAAGTTGGTTTGTTTCCTAAAATAAATCCAGTTTTGAGTCCTAATCTATGCCTGTGTGTTTGCTTCTTTACACCGCTGTCAACAGTTTAGGCTGTTAGATTGTTCCAGATAAGACAAGTACAAGATTCTTCAGAGCCTTTCTACCATGAGCCTGACAGGAAGAACTCCAACAGCTACTGAATGTTCCTGTGGTCCCCTCAAGGCTACAGGAGGAGCCCTACGAGGATGAGCCGGTCCACCTGATGGTGGCCAGTCGCTGCGGTTCAAATCCAACACCGACTACGTGGACTTCTACTGGACCACACGGAGGCCTTCAAACCGGACCAAAAAGTTCACCGACTCCCCGACTCGTGGGTCTGAGGACGCCGCCAAGCCTCGGCCCAGCCGGCCTCCTGTCTGTGGGTGTTTGAGTGCTGAGAGGTTTGTGGATGGATGTGAACGTTCTGTGTTGAAACAGCAGCTTTTGACTCACTAATGCCAGGAAAAACCAAGAGCTCCTTTATTTGTGACTTCCACTAAAAAACTGATGAAAATAAGTTTGCCAGGGTTCTGACTGATAACAGATTATTAAATAATGAAAATAATCATTTAAATATTCCTTTAAACAATCCTTTTAGGTCTACATTTCCTTTACACTGACTTCTTGGTATATGTACAAGTATTTTGGGTGGAATATACCATTAAGCCCAATGTTCAAGGGTTCTTCTGGGAATATACCATTAAACCAATCTTTTAGGTAAATGTTCCAGGATGTTGGGTAGAATATACCATCAGATCAACCTTTTAGGTCTACATTGGAAGATTTTAGAGTAGAATATTACTCCAAACCATCCTTTAGGTCTACATTTAAGGTGGAATACTCCTTTACACCAAGATTTTTTGGACTACATTGAAGGATTTTAGGTGGAATATTCCTTTGAACAAACTTTTTAAGTTTATGTTCAAGGATGTTGGGTGGAATATACCATCAGACCAACCTCCAAGGTCTACAGTAGTGAATTTTAGGTGGAATATACCATTAAACTCACCTTTTAGGTCTACATTGGAGGATTTTAGGTGGAATTTTCTTACAAACCGTCTTTTAGTCTACATTTAAGGATGTTTAGGATGGTATATTCTTCCGAACCAACTTCTCAGGTCTACATTTCAGGTGGAATATTCCTCCATACTAACTTTTTTAGTCTACATTGAAGGATTTTTTTCTAAACCACCCTTTCGGGTCTATATTTGGGGTTTTAGGTGGAATGTTCCTTTTAACCAGCCCCTCAGGTCTCTGAGGATTTTGGATGGAATACTCGGTTAAACCAACATTTTAGGTGCATGTCCAAGAATTTTTGGTGGAATGTTCCTTTAAGGTGGATGTGTGAGGACCTTGTAGGTGGAATACTTCCTGAAGCCAACCTTTTAAGTCAACATTCAAAGATTTAAGGTGGAATATTCCTTTAAATCAACCTAAATGTCATGTTTTGATCATAATCAAGTGAGAAACCTCAATCCAGACTCCTCATAATGACGTTTGAGATTTATGCTGCTGTTATTTGTTTAGTCCAGACTAAATGACAGAAATCCACAACGGTAATATTATTTCAGGACTCGGTTATTAAATGTCAAAACAATCCATGTGACTCTAAAAACTCAACAGCTTTACAAACTTCAAGATTAAACTCTCCACAAGGATCTAAAATAAGTTGGACTTCTACATGAGAGCTTTAATTATTCTTCATCTACTTCCTGAAAAGTTTGGTCAATAAAAAAGACAAAAACTAATATTTTCAGCTGAACTAAAGACAGACTTTGTGATTTTTCTGCTCACATGTTGTGTTGTTGTAAACTTACTCTTTCAAATAAATATCCGCCTAACCCCCTGGAAACCAGCGTTTGTCCTGTTTTTGTGTTGCTCCTCGGCGACTCTAGACAGCCGGGTCGTAATGTTTTTTGAGCAACACACCATTCTATGACGTTTTTACAATGATGGTTCTACTATGGAACCAGTTTGACATGTTCAGGTGTTCTTTGTGTGAAAACAGAGATTTCAGGTAGCAGAAGGTGGTTTTCAACTTTTCTTTGTAACTTTCTGACTCTAAACTTCTAAACTAATTATCCTTACACTAAGCCCAGCTCTCTGGACTTCCAATGTAAGCCTGTGTTTCCAATTCGGCTCGTCCAGTGTGGCATGCTTGGTGTCTATCAGGAACACGCATGAGCAGTCCGAGTGTCTTCCTGCTTTAATTTAGCTGCCGCCAAAACATTTCCTCTGCTTCTCTCACCCACTGAGCCTGGTGTTTGGCTCCGTTAGCTTTAGTTATGTTCTTTAGGCTGTCTTGGCATTGCAGCTTCCATGCCAGAAAAATCGTTCTTTAATGTGTTTCTTGGTGTGTTTTAGGGCTTTGTACTGGATAGTTGTCTTAGTAAATGTGGTTCTTTACCCAAATGGTGCTAATGTGTGCAGTGATTAGTGGATTTGGTGCAGCTGAGTTGTGTCTTCATCTTGGCTGTAGTGAGTCTTTAGAGGTTTTTGGTCAGACACATTCTGTATTCTTGTTTGAGAACCAACGTTGGTTGTCCAGAAGGTAAGAGTTCCTGTCCTGATTCTCTGTTCTCAGAGGTTCTCTGGTAGGCTGCAGGAGACTTTAGCGTTTGGGTTGTGCTAGTTTGGTATTTGGACGACTATCTTGAGGCCCCTCCATGTGGTTTAGTGAGGTTTTCTGGAACAGTTCTATATAGCAACCTGCAGCAGAAGAGACTTTGAGAGTTTTTAGAAAGTTCTGGAGACCAGACTTTAGAGCAGCAGAAACATTTGTCAGCAGTTTGAGCAGGAGAAGGTGAGCTTCAGAGTAGAAATGAGATGGAAACCTTCTTGACCCGTGTGGTGAGGTCCTGTACCAAGAGTTTGAGCAGGTTGTGAAGAGTCTGTAGTTCTTTGGTCTGAAAGCACAAGAAGAGTCGACTCATTAAAGGAGAAAACAGGAGATGTTGGTTCTTCTGTCGCTCTGCAGTTTCCTTAGACTGAATATCAAATTTATATTTTAAATGATTTACCATGTGAGCCCAACAAGACTTCAATAAACTCCCTCCATCCCCTGGATACAACATATTTTATTACCATGTTAAATCATTTTTTTTAATGTTTTTGAGTTTTAATCATAGTTTTAGCGTAGTTTTTTTTCTCTTTGCTTGTTTAGTTTTGTCATCTGTGTGGAAGGTGCTAAACAAATAAAGTTGAATTGATTAACTGAATAACTGACTAACTCATGATTGTGACAACAGAAGTATTTTCATTGTGATTTAAGGGTTTATTTCATTTTTAAGGTTGGGGTTAAAATCTTGACAGAAAAAGAAGATTAAAGAAATAAACTACAAAACAAAAAGCAATTAAATCAAAGGAAAAAAAATACAATAAGACTTTTAAAAAGTTTTATTATTAAAAAGATTTAAGAAATTTAAGATGTAATTTTCTAATTAAACATTTAATTTTTTAATTAAATGTTTTGTCTTTTTAAAGGTTTAATAATCTAATTAAATGTTTTGCATTTTTTAAAAAGTTTAATATTCTTGTTTAATTGTATTTTTTAAATGTTTAATTATGGAAAATATTTTATCTGTAAATTTTTAATATTTGTATTTTAAAAATTTTGTTTAATTTTATGACATGTATTGTATCTTGTTGAATTATCTAATTCAATATTTTGTCTGTTTAATAGAGTTAAACATTAAATACAATTAAATTATATTAAACAGACAAAATATTGAATTAGATAATTCAACAAGATACAATATATGTCATTATGAAATTAAACAAAATTTTTAAAATACAAATATTAAAAATTACAGATAAAATATTTTCCATAATTAAACATTTAAAAAATGCAATTAAACAAGAAGAATATTGAACATTTTTTAAAAATGCAAAACATTTAATTAGATTATTAAACCTATAAAAAGATAAAACATTTAATTAAAAAATTAAATGTTTAATTAGAAAATTACATCTTAAAGACAATAAAATTTCAAATAGGAATTACACAGAAAATACAATGAAGCATTTAAAAAGAAAATTAAACATTAAAAGGTGGCAAAACATTTAAAAAGAAAAACCTTAAAGATTTAATCGAAACATTAAATATTGGGAAAGGAAAAAAAAACCAAACAAGTCGATAAAACATTTGAAAAAACAATTAAACATTAAAAGACAAAACATTTGGAAATCAAATCAGACATTAGTAAAGAATAAAAAGTGAGAAAAGAGCAAAACTAAACGTTTAAGAAGAATCAAACTAAAGACAAAACATTTGAAAAGACACCAGTTAGACTTTAGAAGATCAAATTAAACAGAAGAGACAATAAAACGATCAAAAAGAGCAAAAACAGATAAAGTTCTTAAAGCGTTTTCTAGTCTGAAACGAAAACATCAAGTTGTTTCTTCAAACATTTCCTCTTTCTATGTTCTTGGTTTGCTTGTGGACAGATTTACTAAGAACTCATTTCAGAAAACTGCTTTCCAGATAAAGTCTACTAGTCGTTGAAGGCATTTATCAAACTAATGTTACCTTCTGATCTCCACAAACTTTACTGTTCAGTGAAGAGAATCAAAGTTTGTTGAGGATTTCTAAAAAACCCACAGGTGAAGGTCTGAGAAGAACTCAGATGGATGGTCTAAATGTGAAATCAAGACTCATGGTCACAAGTTTTAAGGCTTCTGTTAACCAGAAAGTTCAAACTAACAGAGAAGTACTGAGAAACTTTTAAAATTTCAGTCCTCAGACTGTCCTGAAGGTTCAAACTAACAGAGAACTACTCAGGAACTTTTAA